>NW_017731506.1:3362617-3438723 GCF_001890085.2 Hipposideros armiger
GCAATGATGGTGCCAACTTGGACTAGTGAAGCAACGTCCTCCACAACTAGACTGAAGAACAAAAAAAACAAAGGATAGCAACTTGTCTGTTCCCCTTCCCCCAATTCCCCAATAAAAATCTTTAAAAAAAAAATCAATCCGTTTCAATTCAACTTACTTATTTATCTGAGATATATAAATATATATATTTATACACATATATATTAGATATATATTATATATTATACATATACGTACGTGTGTGTATGTGTGTATTAGAAAGAGTAAATGTACAGATTTCATTGTTTTTTGAAACTACTTCTAGAAACATATTTTATCTAACCAAGCCATAACTCATATTTGAGCTGGATACTGTATGACACTCTAAAAAGCCATATATATTATTTCTAAGATTATCGATATTTCCCAAATATACTAAGATGAAACTGTCTTGAGATATATGGGTATAACATGAGCTTTTATACATTGTGTTCGGTTTTAAATTACTACTTTTTTTTTTTACTTCAGGCAAAAAAATATTTAGGAAAAGACAATCTTATGGGACTACAGCTAGCAAAATTTCAATTTCAAAAAGTAAAATTTGGATATCTATCACTCTCAAAAGGTTCAGGAAAACATAACTGAAGAGAGAGACAAAGAGACAGATGCTGAGAAGGCAAATATGACATACTGTTAACACCTGAGGATATCTGAGTGACCTTTTATTATTCTTGAAATTTTCCGTAAGTTTGAAGTTATTTCAACATAAATGTTTATAACTTAGTATCTGTTGTCATATAATTACCAGGGTAAATGATGATTTTTATGCATACATTTACTTTCTATTTTGTGAACTTTGTTTTCATGTCTATGGCCATTTTTTAATTGAGATTTTTCACCTATACCTTATTAATTTTAAGAACTTTTAAGCTTATGCTGCCTTTATCTGTTTCATGGTTGTCCAGAAAGCCATATGTCTTTTCACTTTAGTTTATGGTAGTATTTTTTCCCCATGTAGTCAATTCTATCTGATATTGCTTTCAGTATTTTTTTAATCTTATAGTTGTAAGATACCTATTTCAAGGTTAAACAAATATACACTTATATTAGCTTCTGATTTGGAAAAACAGAAAGAATAAAAGATGATAGAAATGTATGGCATAGTAGGACTGGGGAAATTATTCAATTTACCTATTTCATTATCTGCTACTCAATTTAAAGTAATAAAATAATTTTGGTGATTATATTTTAAGTAGCTTTTAATCTTTGTAATGTGACTATGTACTTCATTTCTGTGGCAGTCATGTAGTTAACACAAAATGAAAAATTAGAGATACAGACACAGCATATCCATACAAAATAGAAAAAAATTCAAATATTTGCATTACAATGTTTCACAGACAAAATACTTTCATTAAACTTTTTTTGTAGATTGGGCAATATCTAAATGCAACGTGAACTTAAAATTTTACCTGGAGCACACCACAATATAACAGTATCCATGCCTTTTATGAATTGGTTCTTGTGGAACACAAGGAATATTTAAGAAGTTAGATAAACCTATAAAGGTTCTATATGTAAATATCCTGGATGGAAATTTTCCATTTTAGAAGCAGGTATACTTAGATTAAGGCTATAGCCTCTGGCTCAAAACTAGACTGGTTCAAATCACAGCTCTGCTGTGAAAGTTATGTGATCTAAAGCAAACGAACATCTCCGTGCCTCAGTTTCCTCAACTGTTATCTAAGATAAAAACAATCCTTACCTCATGGGATTTGGAGAAAGTTATAACATGCTAATACATGTAAAGCACTTGGAATTGGGACTGGCCCATTCAAAGCATTCAACACATTAGGTAATTTTTTAGAACTGTTTTTCATATTTGAGTCTCATCTAAAAACCATGTCTGCATTTCAGTCAAAAGAAATGGAACTACAAAGAATTTGACTTGTAAATCTCAGAATCAGGTTTCACTATTATTTTTCACTAAGTACATGGCTTACATGCACATAACAACAGAGAAGTTAAATATGCAACACAAAAACTATTGGAAATACAGAGATAACTTCATTGAAAATACATAAACAGAAGCTTTTCATATACCTTTTTAAGTATCAAATAGCCCAAGTATGCCAAAAATAAAAATGTACAGAAAAATGCAAATTAAAAAATCTTTAGAAAAATGTAAACACTTTCTTTGCTAAATAGAGAATGTGAATTATTCTTATTCATAGAATATGTACAAAATTTTATCATGTACTTATCCACATATACATCATAAATTATTCAAAATATTGCAGGCAATGTTCTTTTATCAGAATCAAACAAAATCAGAAATAAAAATGTTATAACACTTGAGAATTTAAGAGCTCACTGATAATCCATGGGTAGAAAGAAATCAAAACAAATTATAAATTATAACAATATATAGCTATAAGAACACGTGAACCCTAAATTATAGAATACTATGAAAGTTATACTAAAAAGAAATATTGCAGCCTTCTCTTCCTTTACTATTTTTTTTTCTGGGTTTTTTTTTCTTTTTTTCTTTCTCTTCCTTTATTATGAAAGAAGAAACTCACAGGTCTTAAAGGAATGTAGTACTCTTAGTGCAAATCTTACAAAATAAAAAAAAATAAGCAGAAAGGTGAAAGAAATTGATGAAGATACAAGCTCAAATTAATGAAATAAGAATAAAATGTAATAGTCATTAAAACAACCTAAAAGCTAACTTTTTAAAAGAGCAATAGTGAAATCTCTTTTGAGTCTGTTCAATGAAAAAATGGGTGTGTGTGTGGGGTGTGTGTGTGTGTGTGTGTGTGTGTGTGTGAGTGTGAGAGAGAGAGAGAGAGAGAGAGAGAGAGAGAGAGAGAGAATGAGAGAGTGAGAGACTGAGAGAGAGAGAGAGATATTAGAAAAGAGAAAGGATGCATTCTGAAGAAATTTAAATAAGTATGTATGAAAATATACAGGTATATGGCAGCCAATTTAATTCAGGGGAAAGAAATAATTCCCTAGAAAAGATAAAAGGTATTAAAAACTGAACCAAATAGAATTAGAAAGCTTGAATAATTTCCATAAAAAGGGTTTGAAAGAAATTTTTAAAAGTCACCATTTTTAAAGAGACCAGGACCAGGTGGTTTGGCCAGTGAATTCCATCAAATGTTTAAGGAAAAAGGAATTCTAATATTGTTGAAATTATTCCGGGGCATAGCAAAATATTAAAATATTTCCTATTTATTTAATGAAGTTAACGTTATCTTAATATCCAATTCTGATAATAAAAGTACAAAAACTTATGAATTATAATTCAATGCCATTAAATGAAATATAAGCTTCAGCAATATATCAAAAGGATAATATAATATGACCAGGTAGAGTTCACTCCAGGAACACAGGAATGGTTCAGTATTAGGAAATGCATCATCGTCACCACTAATTACATCAACAAATTGAAGGACAAGCCATATGATTATAATAATGAATGACAAACAAGTATTTCATAGAAATTCTGTCACTCCTTATAAAAACAAGGTAATTTAGTTACCAAATAAAAGTATTAAACATAACAGTTCCTAACAAAAACATTAGTACACCTAGAAGTAATTAATCCTTAGACTTCTCTGATTAAATGCCTGAGAGGCTCTTAATATAGTAAACTATGGTGAAGTTTGAAAGTGGGAATTGAGAAGGACAGTTGTGAAATTTTCTACATATTTATCTCAAATACACACACAAGCATATGCATATCTATGTATACATTCACATATGTAAATACCATCAAAGTCATATATAAAAATGTATGTCTACCCCCTCACAGACAATACATACAATAAATTCTACACTTGTATTTAGTCTCTGTTAAAATGTGAGTTTACCTGTTTGGGCAGTCGGAACAAGGAATTCTTATAGAAAATGTCCTTAGCCTGGCTCCATGTACCATCGATGATGATGATTGTAGAAGGATAAACAGGAGAATCTAATATAAATTCTTCCAAATTAGCAGCTTCATCCCCTGGATATAATATTAATGTACCAGACTTCTGACAAATAGCTGAAAGTTCAGGATCTCTAAAAGTTTTAAAAAGAAAATCTTTATTAGCTTCTTGGGAACAAAAAGTTTACTATTCTAACTGAACTTTATTCAAAAATACATATCAAAGCATTGTGGCACTGGAGATGTAATAATAAACGAGATAGCCTCTGTCTGCTGGAAACAAAACAACCTTGAGGGGAAAGGAGACAAGTTAAAGAGTCAATTAAAGACAATAAATGGCATCTTCTTCAAACCAATAAATGGCATCTACGACAATGTACAGTCAATATCATATTTAACAATGTTCCTTGAGATGCGGATCAAGGTAAAGATGTTGGCTTTCACCACTCCTAACACACATTGTTCTGAAAGTCCCAAATATTGCAATAAGACAAGAAAAAGAAATAAAAGACATAAAAATCACAAAGAAAGAAGTGTAAATGACCCTATTTGCATTTGATAATACTACTTACACAGAAAGTCCTAAGGAATCTACAAAACAATTTATACAACTATAATACATTATGAGTTTAGAAAGTCACTGGATAGAGGGTTGATATGCAAAACCCAATTGTTTCCTTATATACTAGAGGCAAAAAAATTAGAAAATAAGTATTTTTAAATTCCATTTATAAAGGATACCAAAAGTAAATGCCCCATGGTTATTCACATACTCTAACAACAGCATACATTAATCTTCAATTACCAGATTAATATTAATCCAATAATGTTAATCGACTTTACTTTAAAATCCATCAGTGAATAATAATTTACTGAGTAAGCACTATATTAGGCACCATGGAAAAAACTAAACTACTTAATATAATGGACTCAATGTGGGTGGACTATATGGAAAAGATCAAGCTTCTTATCCTAAGCACGTTCATGGAATGGTTAGAGAGCCAAACGTCTGGGATGATCCAGATAGTTTCCACTTCTACCGCCATAAATGCACATCACTTTGGCGATAAAATAACTTAGATCCAAGTTGGTAGATTAGGTGGAACGATATATGCACATCCACCAAAGAACGAGAGAGAAACTATCATAAAGAGCTTCTGTGTGAAAGCAGGGTCACACTGTTAATAATGTGGCTGCTCCCCATGTGAAGAGCTCTGGGTCTCGCTTCCATTCCCAACAAAAGCGCACAATTCCCAACAGCAGCACTAAACACAGAGCGAATCTCTCCTTTGAGGGTAAAAGTGCAAAATCTGCAACAGAAAATTCTACATGAGAAAAGCGTGCCTAACCAACAGTTTCAGAGAAGAGAGAACGTGATTATATAAAGTACTAACATGATGTTATTTTCATAATATGAAGCTAAGTAATAAAGAAAGCTAAAAAAAAAAAAAAAGGAAGGAAAAAGTTTGGTTAATTCCCTGGGCTTGGTGTTAGTACTGGTCTTAGAATTTTCATAAATGAACTGAAAAAGAAATTTCCATATTTTCAAGGGCAAATAAATTTTGGATCTAAAAATATATTGAGCTGTGTAGACAGGATCAAAGTAATTTGTGAAGGCTTTGTGAATGGGCAGAAAAGCAACAAGTATGCTTCAAAGGTAAGAAAAGACTTGTTGAGAAATTTAAATATATATATGTATATATATATATATATACAGTATATAATATACAGTTCTGATAACATAGTCTTTAACACAGTGAAATAAGATCCAAGAACATCAGAGAGCCATCAATGAAGACATCAACTAATGGGCTGCTGCCCTAAAAATACCACATCAAACAAATTATTTTAAATATAACAGGAGAAGATGTTTTATCCTTTAAAAAAAATATGATGTGCTCATAACTAGAATACTAAATCTAGTTGTAATCAATGTACCTTAGGAAAGCTTTCATGGGCTAAAAATGGATAGATATGTGTTTATTTACATAAATGTATATCATACATAATTATTAAAAAAGAAAAAAAACTGAACAAAATCTAATACAAATACCCTACCATCTTGAACAAATATGAAATAAACAGCAAATATATACATATATATGTATATATGTATATATATACATATATATATATACATATATATGTATGTATATGTATATCTTTTAGGCCCAATATACAAATATTAGTATGGAATTCAGATAATGTTATCATTCCTTTGTTTATTCCATTTTGGTCTGTTTGGGGTCAGTGTTTTTATTTGTTTTGCTTTGTCTTGTATTATTTTGAGGGAGAAGACAGAACTTAAACTTGTTGACCACTTCCAATATACAACGTTGTAGGTCTAATGAATAAACTGAAGAAAACTATTTTTAAAGATCTATGCAGAAAACGATTATTTTAAATTGCCCTAAAGGTTAATTTACCTGTCTTCACTGAAGCGACGACCAATCTTGACTTTACACTTGTCTTGGGGTAGGCATGCTGCTAGTAGAGGAACTGTCCGCAACACTTTGCTTTCCTTTCATTAAAAAAATAATTAAAACATAGATTTTTAATTAGACACAATTTTAAAAAGTTTATCATGAACATTTGATTCATAAAACTGTACAGAAGTTTTACAAACTTTTACTACAGAACGCAGTTTAATAAAAAGATCTATAGTTTCTCTGATTTACAATATTGTAAATATAACACAAATGTACATTTTTATTCTATTTAGGTATGTTTAGAGATTTATTGATAAAATAAGATAGCATTAAATAATATTATAAAAATGTAAATTTGTGTTTAATTAAATTGAATAATTTATTCTGACAAATTTTTTATTTCAATAGTAATTACATTTTGTAGTATTTCAACTTGAAGACAATTGCCTAGATCTGTATATCTAGAAAGCAAGAAACGTGTTCAAAAAAAACAAAACAAAACAAAACAATGAAGCATATCAAAGAGACACAGAAACCAATTTTAAAGAGCTCTCAACAGCCAAACTGGAACAATTTGAGCAACAAAATATGTAACATAGTATTTGGATTATAATCCAAAGTATAAAATAAATACAGCGTTCAGACTGATATAAGAAATGATTGAATAAATAAATAAATGGGAGAGAAGAGACAAATCACTCTTATAGAAGAATTCCAAGTAATAAACATAAACACTCCCCACTCCAGGAAGTGAAGCTTATTAATCTCTCCCTCCTACTTGAATGTAGGCTGACCTTACTTCCAAAGAATAAAGAGTACTGACATGGAAAAAAAATAAAAACTTTAGAGTGCAGAAATCTGGTAACCATTTCTGTAAGTTCCATTAACTATCACAAGTGATTTTTTTCAACTTCCTAGCTTCCAACACTAAAACTACCTTTCTTGCTGTCACAAGAATTCTACCCTGAATCCCAGTAGAGCCAGGTGATTAGCTATTCTGTCTTGGCCTCCCACCTTTCTTGGTTATTTTGGTCTATATTGCTCAGACACTCTGGCTCTTCTCTGCTGGTCCAACTAGGAAAGTCATGCTTGATCAAATAAGTGACAGAGCCCCTCTCTAATCAGTTTACCTACATACAGTACAATGTTATCTTTATAATATCTATAAAATCCTCTTTATGTATATCCTCACAGTGATAATTTGACTATTTTTTCATCTGCAAAAAATGACAATGTCTCTATAGAATAGCAATATTACTTACTTTCCTTTAGGAATATCAACCACTTAGCAAATTAATACATAAAACAATAATGTTACATATTAATTTATTAAATTAAAAATAAATTTATAATTACATTTGTTTATAACAAAGAAAAAGTATTGTAGTAACAGTATTCAACAATCTCTCACACACACACCATTTAGAGACATTTTTGTGTTTACCTCTTTTGCTGCTGGGTCCCTGAAGTGTTGATTAAAACAATATGTAAAAACTAAATTTAAAAAAATACTGAGAGAGGGCTGGCCGAGTGGTGCATTGGTTAAGAGCTGGCTTGGGATGCCAGCTCTGAGCAGCAGAGCCCCGGTTCAGATCCCACATGAGGGCCAGTGACGCTGCCCTCTACAGCTAAGATGGTGAAAAACAGCTCAACCTGGAGCTGGGCTGCTGTGAGTGTGAGTCGCCGGCGATGGGGCAGGCTGCAGCCCCTGTGGCAGTGGGTTGCCATGGGCTACCGTGTGTAGCCAGCAGCCAGCTTGAGCGGCCAGCAGCTGGTGTGAGCTACCAAGAGCCTCTGTGAGCAGCCGTCTAGAGGCCGGCGACCGATCTGCCTCGCCTGGGAAGAGTGCAATGATAATACCAACATGGGCCAGTGAAGCAACGTCCTCCACAACTAGACTGAAGAACAAAAGGACAGCAACTTGTCTGTTCCCCTTCCCCCTATTCCCCAGCGCTGTTCCCCTCCCCCAATTCCCCAAATAAAATCTTTAAAAAAAAATGCTGAGAGTAGTTAAATTGGTCAACTAATAAAAAGTGAAAAGGAAATAGGAGAGTAAACATTTTCTAGGATTTTTGCTAAAAAGGGCATGCAGCAGAGAGCTCTGAGGGAGCCTGAAAAGTAGCAATTTGGAGCAGCTAATATACACCTTCATCAACGGGACTAGGAGGAGATAGGTGAGGGGAGTTTTAGGATAATTTATAATGTTTCATACTGTTTTCTTCCTTCTTGATCATCATTAGAAGGCACTGATACATACTTAAATCACTTTCTAAACTTTTATCAAAGTAACACATGTATATATGTCAAGTTAAGAGTGCCAAAAAATGTATCATGTTTCCAGATACACTCCCCTGTACCACTTCCCAGAGGCAATCCCTTGAACTCTTTTTTAGCTATATCTTTTGGTAGTTATCTCTGGATTTTTAAATAATATGTGTGTAATGCTATCACTTGATTTATCAACTTCATATATCTACAAACTACAATTTATTATCATAATAGCTAACTTTAATGTACATAATTCAAATATATTCTAGATAAATTTACTGTTCATAATAAATTGGTAAAGAAGTATATCTTTTACTATGTCCATTTTACTAATGATGAAACTGAAGCACAGAGACATTAATTAACCTGCCCAGAGTTATGGAGTTTACAGGGCTGTTCATGATTTAAACTCAAGCAATCTGGCTCCTGAGCCCTTACTCTTAACTACTGCACTTTATAACTTCAGCCTCTCATAATCAATGAGGATTTTGCTTTTCTACATCACTCCTTACCTTCACATCTTCTAATAGTTTTAGTTAAATCAATAGACAGAGTTTACCTCATTATGGCTAGATATACATTGTTCAAAAAGGCCAAGCAGTTTAACACAACCTGTCTTGTAAAGCTTTTTGCTATTTTTGAGATAACTGTTTTGTTTTTATCCTTAAGTAATTTTCTACATTCATATACCTACTCTTTGACATGTACCATCATATCACTTCCATATCATCCACTCCATCAAGTCGTCTATTCCCAAAGCCACCTCCTAGAGCCTATCCAAATGGTTTCCAATCCCTTTTTAGGGAAAGTCATCAAATTGGCATATTCTTTTATTGAAAATAGTGTGCTGAAATTAAGCATTAGGCAGCCAAATATTATTGAGCTAGATTAAGATTGGAACGCTCCTTGGGTGATAAGGAAAAACAATATAGATATACTTGTACTCATATATACATAATATACAATTGTAACACACATAATTATAGACTGATCACCTAAATTATGAATTAACCATGGATGAATGGATGGATAGATGGAAGGAAGAAGGGACAGAGAGAGGGAATGAAGTAAGTAAGGAAGGAAGGAGAGTAGAAAGGAAAGGAGGATTTGAAAACAAAATTTCCACAAATCAATACAAATAACTACATTTTAAGAGCCAACTTAAGTCTGGAACCACACAATAATAAAAGGCCACCATACTATGATGCTGCAAATGAAAACAGCATTCATCATCTAAAGTTAAGTTTTAGCCAAAATTGTTAAGGCCAGTAAATTATCATTTTATGTAAATTTGAGCGGCAAGGTGCTGTAAGTTTAAATGCAATAAAATAATGCTAGTGATCAAACTGTCACAATCCTGACCACAGCATTTTGTTGTTAACACCAAAAAAAAGGTTGCCTTTGCAAGGGAAGTAAAAGCAAAAATAAATGAATGGGACTATGTCAAACTAAAAATCTTCTGCACAGCAAAAGAAAGCATCAACAAAACAAAAAGGCAACCAACCGAATGGGAGAAGATATTTGCAAACAACACCTCTGATAAGGGGCTAATATCTGAAATATTTAAAGAACTTATACAACTCAACAACAAAAAGACAAACAACTCAATAAATGGGTAGAGGACATGAACAGAAACTTCTCTCAAAAAGACATACAAATGGCCAACAGATACATGAAAAAATGCTCAATTTCACTAACTACTGGGGAAATGCAAATCAAAACCACAATGAGATATCACCTCACACCTGTTAGAATGGCTGTCATCAACAAGACAAATAATAACAAGTGTTGGAGAGGCTGTGGAGAAAAAGGAACCCTCATACACTGTTGGTGGGAATGCAGATTGGCACAGCCACTATGGAAGGCAGTGTAGGAGTTCCTCAAGAAGTTAAGAATAGAATTACCATATGACCCAGCAATCCCTCTCCTGGGTATATACTCAAAATATCTGAAAACCTTTATCCATTAAGATATATGTGCTCCGATGTTCACTGCAGCTTTATTTACAGTGGCCAAGACATGGAAACAAAGTGTCCTTCGATAGATGATTGGATAAAAAAATGTGGTATATATACACCATCGAATACTATACTGTCATAAGAAAAGATGAAATAGTGCTATTTGCAACAACATGGATGGATCTTGTGATTATTATGCTAAGCAAAATAAGTCAGACAGAAAAAGTTAAGAACCATATGACTTCATTTATATGTGGGATATAGAACTCAAAGCAGGAAAGCAATAAGAAAGACAAAGAAACAAAAACTCATAGACACAGACAACAGTTTAGTGGTTACCAGATGGTAAGAGGGGAGAGATGGTAGAAGAGGGTAAAGAGGATCTAATATATGGTGATGGAAGAACTGACTCTGGGTGGTGAACACACACTGTGATATACAGATGATGTGTTATAGAAATCTATACTTGAAACTCATGTAATTTTACTAACTACAGTCACCCCAATAAATTTAACTTAAACAAAAAAAGAAATTTAAAAAAAAAAGTTTGCAGGCCGGCCAAGTGGTGTGTTGTTTAGGAGTTGGCTTGGGATGCCAGCTCTGAGCAGCAGGGCCCTGGTTCGGATCCCACATATGAGGGCCAGTGACACTGCCCTCTACAGCTAAGATGGTGAACAACAGCTCAACCTGGAGCTGGGCTGCTGTGAGTCGGCGACGGCATAGGCTGCAGTGGGGCTGGCTAGCAGCAGGTGTGTGCTTTCGTGAGCTGCCGTGAGCGGCGATCCAATGGCCAGCAAGTGACTGCCTTGCCCGGGAAGAACGCAATGATAATACAAACAAGGACCACTGAAGCGACATCCTCCACAACTAGACTGAAGAACAAAAAGGCAGCAACTTGTCTGTTCCCCTCCCCCAATTCCCCAACAAAATTAAAAAAAAAAAATGCCCAACAAATGGAATAATTAACAATTGGCAATAAAAGAATAAGTGTTTCATTTGGAAAAGGAAAATGACATATTAATATCTTTACATCTTTGTTAAAGTCTTCAAGTGGAATGAGCTTCAGAAAAAAAAAAAAAATCAATTCTTCTTCAAAAGCCTGATTCAATACATACTGTCCTGAGTTCCTAAATGCTGGAATGGTTTTAACTTCAGTTTATACTGAACCCGTTTTTTACCATATATTGATTAGTTTTGTTTTATCTATAACTTGTGGTTCTCTGTGACTTCCTTTACCCTCCTCTTCATTGCTACAGTTAATCAGGAGTTACAAACACATATACAAAACAGCACATGCATATTTCTCACTAATACACTGGATTGTCGGAAAAGTCATGATGTATTTTTTCTACATTTTTCGTTGCAAAAATGCGTCATGACTTTTCCAAGAACCCAAAAGGAAAGTATTAATTAGAAACTCTTCCATCATCATATATGTATACGGTGATGGAAGGAAATCTGATTCTGGGGGGTGAGCACACAAGGCAATATATAGATGATTATTATAGAAATGTACACTTAAAACATATAATTTTATTAACCAATGTCATCCCAATAAATTTAATAAGAATTTTAAAAAACCTCTTTATACACAACATACATACTATAAAATATACATATCTGTTCCATTCATTTAAAAGACAAAATGTGGGCCAGCTGAGTGGCACATTGGTTAACAGTTGGCTTTTGACGCCAGCTCTGAGAAGCAGAGCCCCAGTTCGGATCCCACATGAGGGCCAATGCCGCTGCGCCCTCTACAGCTAAGATCGTGAACAACAGCTCAACCTGGAGCTGGGCTGCTGTGAGTCACCGGCGACGGCATAGACTGCAGTGGGGCTGGCCGGCAGCTGGCGTGAGCTTCTGTGAGCTGCCATGAGCAGCCGTCCAATGGCGACTGCCTGCCTCACCTGGAAGAGCGCAATGATAATACCAACATGGGCCAGTGAAGCGACGTCCTCCACAACTAGACTGAAGAACAATTGGACAGCAACTTTTCTGTTCCCCTTCCCCAATTCTCCAATGCTGTTCCCCTCCCCCAATTCCCCAATAAAATCTTTTAAAAAAAGAAAAAGAAAAAATGTTTATTTTGTACATTCATTTTGTAACACTAATGTGCTAAGAGTTTCTTCCATTTTAACAAGAAAAGATATCCTTGAATACAAGCTATGACAAAATTTTAAAAGCAATGATTTTCTTAGCTCTTTACTCACAAAAATCTTATTTTTTCTTCATTCAAAATTGTTGGAGTTCTAAATTTCTATACTTTCAACAACACAGTTTTTATGAAATAACACTGTTTTATGAAATAATTTTTATCTAGCTCCAAAGCATATGACACTATACTATCATATAAAATAATATATAAAAGAAACAATTTTTTTTCCCCAAGAGAATGCATTTATCATCAATTTATTTTCAGAAATGCTAAAGAGCTGGGAGGGATGAGTATGTTCATCTATGTTTCCTTTTGTATGCTAATATTCTGTTTGAAATTGTATATTCTACAAAATCTTACTCACCTCTGCTGGATGCTGAATTATATACAAGTGGGTAGAAATGTGCAGAGGATGAAGTGGTAGAAATGGACACAGACACACTTTCTGAGGCCGGCTAAAGAGCAGAAACAAAAAGAATACCTGTAAATGTTTAAAATACAATATGACAATAACCTACAACTTGAACATAATCCAACTTCATTATATAAAGAGATTTGCTAAAGCTGCATTCTTTTAAAATAAAACACCAAGAAAGAATTTAATCACTCAAACTTTACATATGAGAATTTGGAAAAAGATTCAAGTAAATTCTTTACCATCAGTATAGATCAAAGTACCTCAAAAAATCTTGTTTTAACAAACAAAAACTCATAGACACAGACAACAGTTTAGTGGTTACCAGAGAGTAAGGAGGAAGGTGGGTGGTAGATGACAGTAAAGGGGGTCAAATAAATGGTGATGGGAGGAGAAATGACTCTGGATAGTGAACACACAACATGATGTATAGATGATGTATTATAAAAATGTACACCTGAAACCTATGTAATTTGACTAACCAACGTCACCTCAATAAATTTAATTAAATAAAAAATCTTGTCTTAGTCATCTTTAGTGGAAGAATAATCATAAGTCTCCACCATGATCTTTTTATTCATGATGCAACACTTCTACTAACTTGAATTCCAAATCAAGAGCAGATCTTATGTCAAAGAGAAACCTGGCAACTTTTCTAAATTGTCATAAGTTGGAGAAAACAATATAATGATAAAATGTTAGAATATAATTACCACTTAAAAGAGAGTTCTAATCAAACTTAACCATCAATCAACATGGAGAGCTTACCAATTATGAGAAGAAACCCAAACAGGGACCATCAAATTATATTTGGCTAGAATTATATCCACAGAGTATCTGCCTTATCCATTAAGTTTCCCTTCTGTTATTGTTTACTTTGTTGTTTCTCTTTTACTTTCTTTTGAGTGCTTTACTATTGTTTCAGTAACACTCATGTTCATTACAAAATTCAGATGGAATAAAAGGGTATACTTCCTATCTCAGTCCTCCACCCTAGGGCATTCTCTGCCCTAGGGGCAAACAATGACCAGATTCTTGTGTATCCTTCCAAACGAATTGTAGGAACATACATAGATACTTTACCATTAAATCCTATATTTGATATATATGAAACTCATCAAATAGCCAGATACAGCATATCATGGGAACAATTTGTCAAAACAGATCACTACTACAGTAAGATATTATGTCATTACAATAGTATACAAGTGAATGTTATACTAAAGGGAATTCCCAACAGCATACTTAATACTACAAAAGTGACAGCTATCAAGACATTCTTCAATTTTAATTATGCAGTTATAGCCCGAGGTAACAAATGCGTATATTAATAAACCACAGAGTAAATTGGTTTGATTATATCTACCACCTCATTCTGCAAGAAACTGTCTAATCCATGCTCCTGCTGAAGAAATTATCTAGACGATAACCTAGGCAGTGGTAGAAATGTGTTGACAACATGATCCCATGCCCCTCTCCAGCACTGAGTCTAGACTGGATGACTAACCCAAGAAAAACCAATATGCTCACTTTCCAGTGCCATCTGAAATGATTCGGTGACATTACTCTGCCCTACACTGGATTCCCTCTCAGGAAAGTGAGCAGATTTGCAGGGATGGAGGGAGTCATTCAGGGGTCACGAGAGGAGTGAACACAAGTAAACACAGAGAGGCGCAGACAGTGATTGATGGAGCTAGCTGTACTGACAAACAGACCAAGGGCTGAAGTTAGAAAGGAGTCCTCATTTAGCAGCAGAACAGCAGGATAAGGTACATTCAAATTCTAAAATTTTAAGGTTCTGACTTTTTTTTTATAGGAAACTCTGTGTATGACTGAAATGCACAATCAGATGTCAAAATTCTTTTATAAAATGTAATTTAAGATCAGATGAAGCCATTTAAAAAATTCAGAATTTAGTTGAATATCAACTTTAAAATCTATAAATTGTATAATTGTAAGAATATAAAAGAATGAAAAAAAAAGTCATATGCCCTATGCAGGAAACATCCACGTATGCATAGAGCCAAAGAAGTGCAAAAACCAATGACGTATACAAGCTGGACAGAAACTACAGACTTCCGTGGATAGTAGAAAACTGGGTAAATAAACACTGAAAAAAAAATCTTTAGCTCATGATATTTACAGTGATAATAAAAGTTCTTAGTATGACAGGATAGTGCAAAGAACTGCTCTGGATATTGGTAGCTCTTGGGTATCATGTCTGACCAAAACCTCTGTTCGTTAAAAAATTTTTTTTTTTTTAATTTAAAGAAGTGCTCAGTTACCTGGGATGGTAATTTCCTTACTGGAAAGACGTCTTTGAGCTTTAGGAATATTTAGAATTAAGTAGTTTGGAAAGTTGCACTTGTAGGATGATAGAGAAAGTTGCTTCACAGACCTACTCTCCAGTGAAACAAGCAAAACTGACAAAAACTATTTTTAAAAACAACCATTTAAAGTCTCTGGGAATTGTCCTAAGGGCGTATTCGAAAAAAGAAACATTATTCAACAAAATCTACTAAAATTTGGTATTGGGATAGTTTGTGGCATACAATATATTACATGAGGGCAAGAACTTGGCCTATTTTTTTCACTTTTGTATCCCAGCCTCCAGCATAGTAAGCTATCAATAAATACTGTTGACTATCTGAAGGAATAGCTAGATGCCTTTCTCCTCCCACAGAATTCCTTATCTATCCCTTCATTTTCTTACATATCAAATACTGATCTCTTCTTCACTTCCTCTCTAATATTTCAGCAATTAGTTTCTATTATAAAAGAAATTCAGAATCTCAAATCTTTGTTATAATTTGTAATCATTCTAATAAGCAATAGCACATAAGAGGCAAAAATATTTACTGAAGAAAATATTTACTAATTAAAAAAGCAGCTAAGCACTTTATATGTAAACACTGCTACTATGATTTAAGCTAAAATTAATTGTTTTGGCTTATGCTTTGACATGCTTATAAAATATCATTACCTATTTATTTTAAAGCATGTCCCCTTTATTAGCCTAAATCTAATTACCATTACCTCAAACTAATAAAACTATAGTTCTTTAAGACATTTTGCATTCCAATTGATCAACTTTATATTTAGCAAGTTACTTTACAATAAGAATTTGCACTTGTTTTTTTAACAGCAATATTCTCATACTTTCCTTCTCCATAACAGTCTGTATGCCCTGTGCTGGTGACTAGCTTTCCAAATGTTCAACTAGTGGATAAGTGCACAGTAAATGCTCTCCTCCTACTAAAATCTTTTTGCAAAGAACAAAAAAACCTCCCTACATCCAAACTTAACTCTTAAATATTTAAAATCAATAATGCATTAAATAACTTATAAATTCAGCAGATTTTTATTATGTCATTTCAGGTGTACAAAACAACATAATGATTAGACATTCACACCCCTCATAAAGTGATAACACCCCCCCAAGTCTACTACCCCTCTGACACCATATATAACTGTTACAATAACACTGACCATATTCCCTATGCTGTACAATAAATTCAGCAAATTTTTATTCAAATATTTACTGTAAACCTAACTATGTGCCAGATATTAGGCACTTAGGACAATAAAACAAAGATTCCTGCCCTCATAGAGCTTATTTATTCTCACTGTGCCAGAAAGAATTTTTTAAAAGTTCCTTCAGAGGGTAAGGGAGGCGGGAGATGGGAGAAGAGGGTAAAGGGGATCAAATATATGGTGATGGAAGAACTGACTCTGGGTGGTGAACACACAATGTGATATATAGATGATGTATTACAGAATTGTACACCTGAAACCTATGTAACTTTACTAACCATTGTCACCCCAATAACCTTTAATTAAAAAAATTAAAATTAAAAAAATAAAAGTTCTTTGCTTCCTATCAACTATCACAGTTGACAGGAAAAAATATACCAGATAACTACACATAAAAACTGATTTATAAATAATAAGCATTAATTTTAAAACAAAAATTAAACCACTTCTAAAATTTATATAGATCTGAAGAAGGAAAATTAGTATCTGAAGAAATATGGACTTGTCAATTGAGTATAGGTTTGGGAAATAACTATTAAGATATGTCGCTGACAATGTCATCATCTTGCTATTTGACCTTGAGCACATCACAGGTTTTCAATTTCCACCTTCATAAAACTAGTAATAAGGCACCAAGAAAGTGCTGGGGAACAACTACTGAATCACAGGAAAATTTTACAAAAATGTAATCATTTATGACTATTATTTTTCAGCTAATGTATAATGGAATGACCAAAATAAGAGCTGAGATTTTTTTCCTTCTTCCACATTAACAACGCATTGCACATGTATTATAAATACTGTTTTCCATCAGTGGAGTTCATCTTCTTTAAAATCTATACAACCCAATTAATGTTAATTATATTCTTAAAATATAAATGGAATTTTCAAGTAATTTCCCTGAGGGAATTTTATGAAATAAAAGGATTAAGGATTACAGGAATGAATATGTAGGTTTCCTGTCAGACTAAGATTGACTGGCTTCCGAAGTGAATGACATAATACAAGGGTAATCTGTCACTCTGGGCATGCTATCTCTGACAGCCTGTAGGCAAATGAAATTAAATTTGACATATGACTAGAGATGCTAGGACCTACAAAAAAAACTTTCAAAAGTTTAATTAAATGTCTTACATAATTCACTGAAAGCTATTTTTCTCATAGTACTAATTTTAACCAAAAAAATTTCACATAGGCAAACTTTAAAGATTAGTGAACACATTTACAAGCATTACTATTTTTACAGGATTTTTTTACCCACTGAAATAAAGGAAATGTAGAACCCAGGAAAAATAGTGCACCTCAAATTTACCAACACTCAACAAAATTTTTAAGTCCCAACAGAGTGAAAAAGCAAAGAACAAAGAGTTTCATAGCCTTTAAAGATCAGTTGAATAAAGACACTGCATTACACATAAAAATGCCAACAACTTTCTAATTTTAAAAGCCACAGAAAAATTAAATACCACAGTGCCCTCTATTGTCATTTTAAAGAAACTTAAAAATCTGTAAAATAAACTCTAGTTTTTAAATTTCTGAAACTATATTCAACATAACCAATTAAAGAAACAGTTCTTCATTATGAATATAGCATTACAAACTTTCATCTCAAAAAGTAAAGAAAAACAGGTAACATCTACCATGTCTGATTGCTTCAAGTATAAATAACAATAATACTCTCATACCCCCCAAAATTGTTTTTATCACTACACTGTTCTATTTTATAACTGCCTTCAGGAGTAGAGGAAGGATAGGCTGAGAGTGTAAAAAAAAAATCACTGTTATAGAAGAGGAAGTTACTTTATAAAGAGAATAAATATCTTTATTTTATTTTTATTATTTATTTAGTTAGTTATTTTTTAGCTGAACCATCCTGCCACCTGTTGGCAGCTGAGCAGCAGCTCAGCTCAGGCTGGGCATCGAACCACTGTTGCTCAGAGCTCGCACTCTTGAGCGAGCTCTTAACCAACTGAGCCACTCGGCTGGCTCCGAGAATAAATATCTTTAGATGAGACTTTCAGAGACCTGTACCCGCGAGGGCATGCCTAAAGCAGTGGTCTCCAAAGGGGGTTAAGTGAAATGACCCAATGAGGTGCAAAAGAAAATATTATCACTTCATTTATAATTAAACATTACTAATAATTATTATGTAAAATAATATAGATAACACTCCCTCCTTGGGTGGCATATCAAATGATAATGCATCAGTATATGTGATATCCTGATAAAAAGGAGTTCCATGACATGGAGTGTTAACAATGGCACCCGCAAAGAATCTGGAGTGAAGAAAATCTAATTACACAATCACAATAAACATGGCAGAGCTCTTCATACTTCCAGTTCAAACTCTTCATTAGAGTTAAAAAACCTAATCAGATACGACAGCAACTTTTAAAAGAAGTAATTATTTGTACTGTGGATTCACATTTTACAATCATGAACAATGAACCTAACCATAAGTATATACTCATATTATGCCTCAAAATAATGGAAAATGATAGTATGATTCCATCACAATTAGCAAGTTTCTTTCTTTCTTTCTTTCTTTCTTTCTTTCTTTCTTTCTTTCTTTCTTTCTTTCTTTCTTTTTTTTTTTTTTGACAGATCCTGCCTCAGGTTTATTTGTACAAATAGCACAGGAGGACACCAGCTCCATGCAGACAGCAGCCCAGAGATCACACCAGACCTTTTATAAGTGCTATGAATAAGCCACTGATTTTGATACCTTTTCAAAAGCACATCGGCAGACAGGGGGAGTAAGACATTTTTAAATAGTTTACTTCACCAATATCTCTTCCTTTTTAATATCTATTTTTGTGTATGTTTTATGAGGCACATCACACATTAATATATAATCACAGATAAATATACCTATTAATAGATATACCATAGTTGGTTAAAAAATATAGGTAGTATACCTATTAGAATTACATCCTAGGCCGGCCGAGTGGCTCAGTTGGTTAAGAGCTCATTCAAGAGTGCGAGCTCTGAGCAACAGGGTTGCCAGTTTGATTCCCGGCCTGTGCTGAGCTGTTGCTGAGTTGCCAACAGGTGGCAGAATGGCTCAGCTAAAAAATATAAGAAAAAATACTCAACTTTCCAGCAACAAATAAATGGTACATTGATGAAAACCACTTTTTTAGGGGCATCAAAATCAATAGCTTATTCATAGCATTATTGTATTCTCTTATGTAGTAAAGTAACACTAACTTAAATATTATTCTCAATTTTCCTTTGCTCTGTTGAATAAATGGACTTTACATAAAATTAGGAGGAATACTTCCTTAATCAATGAGCTATACTGCCCCTTCATTTCGTGCTAATCTTTGTAAATATTTGTACTGAGGGACAACTGGTTCTTGGAACCACTAGAACCTTTGACTCCTTACTTACCGGGATGGACGTTCTTGCTGTTCCCTTTTGTTGGCCAAGTGGATAAGGAGCATAGGATTCTGCTACACGTGGACCTGGAGGCTCACTGTGATAAATCATGTGGATGTTCTTTTTCCACTCAGTCCTTATTTATTCAGTATCCAATATCCAATATGTGCACAATTTGGGTCATAGAAAAATAATTAAGAAATTGTTTTTTCTCTGGAATCTATAGTGAATGTGAGAGAACTCTTAACCAACTGAGCCACTCAGCCAGCCCTAAGTTGAGTAGTTTTGAAAGCCCTAGGATAAAAATCTCCATCATGAGGCAATTTATTTATGGTGACCTGTAGCATTTATACAAGCAAAATTATTTACTATAGAATAAATAAAGAAGGCTATAAAATGCCCTTAATCTCTGAATCTAGAAAAACTACCCTAACAGGAAAGAAGTTGACTAACAGCAAAATAGACCAATTTCTTAAATAATAATAATGATATTTCAAGGAGAGGAAATGGAAAAGAGGGAAGAAAAAGAGGGGAAGGGGGACGGAGAAGGGAGAGGAAGAAAAAGAAAGGAGAATGAGGAGGAAAAGGCAAACAGGAAGAAACTAAGATTAATTGCACACTTTTGTGTTAGAGGCATTATGCTAAATACTTTACCTTCATTTAATTCTCATAAAACTTGTCAAAGAGAGGTGGCATTATTGTCCTAATTTACAGATGAAGATACCGAGGCTTAGAGAAGTTAAGTAACTTTCTCAAGAGCAAACAGAACTGGGGCTATAGCCCAGTTCTGTCTTAATTCTAAACTATATGCCCTTAATCAAAACATTTTGTTGGTTCCATGTAAGCGTTTAACGTTCAACATAAAGTTGTAACACATAATTCTACCTAGCTTCCCTATGTCCCAGAAGACCTAGCACTAGAATTAAAACATTAGGTAATAAACAAAATAAACCTAAGAGTCTGAAAGAGATGACCAGGAAGCAAAAGGTCAAGGCCAAAACATTCATAAAATTCTGCAGTATATAATAAAATGGCTACAAGTAATGAAGGATATGTGGTTAAAGATACAGAAGAAATATGAAAATCCTAACCCACAGGAATCTAATAGTATTATAGAGAAAACAGACAAAGAAGAAGAAACAATTCGAAGTTGGAAGACAGTAGGAAGGTTGAGAAATGGTTGCATGCAAGGCATGGTATTTCAGCTGGACCTTGAAATGAGGATTTCAGACAGCAGAGATGAGGAAGAAGCATTTGATACAGAGAATAACAGAAGAAAGGCATACAGCAAAACATAAAAACACTGTTTTGGGGAGTAGCTCGGGGTAGCTGGAGAAAGGGGTTTGTGAAGGGTATGGTGGAGGAAGAGACCAGCAGGGCAGGCTGAGGTCTGACCCGCAAGACGCTGGATGTCACACTAGAGTCTTGAGTCCATTCTTTTCCTAAAATATAATCATGGAAGATCTCCATGAAAGAAAATAATTAGGCCCTGATGTTAAAAATCTAATTAACTTTGATGAAAAGGAATTGGATAGATGACAAACTGGAGGTTGCAAAACTACTTCAATTAGTGCAGGACTGTAAAAATTCAGGACAGAGCAATGGCCCTGGGGAAAGACAGGTACTAAAGAGTAGTTTAAACAAATACCACCTCTACTGTGAAACTCAGGTAGTGGGTCCCTCCCACCTCTATCCTCCTAAAAGAAAGGTAGGTTAGAATGAACCCTGTGGTACTGAATGGAACTCATGGTATGTATGTATATGTACTGAGTTGTATGTACTTTATTCACATTATAATTACAATTGGCTTGTACTCGTATATGTTTCTCCCCTTAAAATTCCTTGATGGCAATAGCCAAGTTGCATTCATTTTAATACCCCCAATACCTAGCTTGCTGAAAGGCTAGTTTGGAGGCAGTCACTCGCATTCCTTGGTACCCTGGCTATAAAGCTATCTTGTTACTACCAAAATCCCACAATGACTCCTAACATCTTCATCAGTTTCCTACACATATAGCTAGATGGAACTGTTTCTCTACTGCTCTGACAGATTTATAAGATTAAACCTCAAAAGAAGGCTATAAAATGTTCACATTTAAAAAGTACTGGACTATTATCTGGTGTAGGTGGGTGGGTGGTGGTTGTCACAAGATGTTATGAGGAGTTTCCACGTGTTATACATTTCTGTAACAACTTTTCTACTCATCATACACCACTTCTGTATTAAGAAAAAAAAATGTTTTCAAATGGTTTGGCGGTTCCTCAAAAAATTAAAAATAGAACTACCTATGACCCAGCAACTCCACTTCTGGGTATTTATCGGAAGAAATCCAAAACACTAATTTGAAAAGATATACGCACCCCTATGTTCACTGCAGTTCTATTTACAATAGCCAAGATATAAAAGCAACCCAAGTGCCCATCAATATAGGATCAGATAAAGTGGTACATATAAATAATGGAATATTACTCAGCCTAAAAAAGGATGAAATCTTACCATTACGACAACATGGATGAACCTAGAGGGTATTATGTTATAATAAGTTAGACTGAGAAAGATAAATACCATATGATCTCACTTATATATGGAATGTAAAGAACAAAATAAACAAACAAGCAAAACAGAAACAGAAATATACAGACAACAAACTGATGGTTGCCAGAGGGGAGCTGGGTGAAAGACATGAAGTGATTAAGAAATACAAATTGGTAGTTACAAATAGTCACGGGGATGTAAAGTATAGCATAGGGAATATGTCAATAATAATCATGTATGGTGTCAGCTGAGTATTAGACTAATTGGAGGGATCACTGCATAAATTATATAAATGTCTAACCACTATGCTGTACACCTGAAACTAATATAAAATAATAAAAAATAAAAATAAAGTAAAATAAAAACCCAATTACAGGAAAAAAAAAGTGTTTTCAAGAAGCACTCCAGGTTTCTCCAATAATCTGTGGTTTTCAGGTCTTTTCACCATAACATTTTCTTATGATCATACTTATTAAAGTCAGTTGATGATATGCTACAATGCCAGTCCTACTCTTTAGTACATATGTAAGACAAAGTCAGAAATAATTATGAAAGGAAAAGATCAGGGGTCATACTGAAGTTAATTAAATGAATAAAATCACTCACTATTAGAATCTATCTCCTGGTATGCTGCTTTTCTTAACAGTTCTCCAGAATTAAAAATTAAAATCCAATCAGTAACAGGGGTATGGGTTTAGCAATTCTGAAACAACTTCATGTGTGAACTGTGGTTAAACAAATAATATGCTATATGCTACTGATAATGTTATAGATATGCTATAGATAATGAGAGCCAAGTTTCTCACTGTCAAAGAAAGAAGTTACGAATAAAGAAAGGAAGGCTAGAATGAACCCTGTTGTATTGAATGGAAATCATGGTATGTACGTATAAGTATTGGGCTGTATACACACACACACACACACACACACAGATTCAGAAGTAGAAACAGATGCATAAGTCAGCATATATACACGTATCGTATCTATCGTATCATATATTGTATTGGGTCGTTGGGAAAGTTGTGACGTATTTTTCTATGTTTTTCAAAGAAAAAATGTGTCATGACTTTCCCGACGACCTAATAGCTCTGTCCACTGATAAGATGGACATCCCAGTAACAATGAGCACACCTAGAGCCCAGATCTTGGTTTCTAATACCATTCTCCAATAGCCCAGGGCTTCTTGGACAATTGCTAACTCTAGGTCTGGGACAGGTAAAATGCAAGGTGAATCTGGGTCATCTAACGGTGCCAAAAAGAAAGTTCTCAAAAGATAACCTTCTCAAAAGCCTTCCAGGAGCCAACCTGAAAGAGCTCCCAATGGCCCAAAAAGAACAATCTCAGCAACAAAATAAATAACAATACTATTGGATTATAATCCAGAGAATAAAATAAATATCCATTATTTCATACAGACATAAATAAATTGAATAGGAAGAAACAATTCTTCCATATAGAAAAATTCTAATTAATAAATTAGAAATAATGATGTAAATAGAAAATCAGAACAGCAGAGCAATAATTATTGCAGGCAAGATCGACTGATGGATGCAAAAATTAGTGGGCAGAAATTTGAAGAAAAACAGGATATTTGCATAGTCTCAAAGTAACCCTTCCCCAAATATTTATTAATTGCAAAGAGGAAAAGAGTAACTTTATATAGAAACACCCAGCAGACACCATCTTTGCCAAGTGATCAGGGTTAATGTCACCAGGAATAAGGCATATCAACATCATGTAACTCTGTGCTAAGAAGGACACGACACACTGTAGTTATTTCTACCAGAAATGCATAACCTCATTCTAATCATGGAGAAAACTTAAGTCAAACTCAAACTGAGAGACATTCTATAAAAACAAATGACCAGTACTCTTCAAAAGTGTCAAGACCATGAAGAACAAGAAAGTCCTGAGGAGTCATCACAAACTAGAGGAGACTGAGGAGATATGATAATAAATGCAATATGGAACCCTGGGTTAGATCCTGGACCAGAGAAAAAGGACATTAGTGGGAAAATGTGAATTCTGAAACAGTTAATAGTGTTGTATCAGCAACGTTCATTTCTTAATTTAGATAGCAGAACTTGTTGGGAGGTAATTCTCCATAGGTGTCTTGCATCTCTGTATGTCTTACGAGTGAGGCACTAACCACCCTTTTGTTCTGGGCTATCTTTTCAAAGATGTTTGTAGGTTGAACTGCCTTGAAGACAGAGATAAGTCCTCCCACTGGAGCGAAGTGCAGGTTTGTCTTGCAACCCATTATAAAAGATTCGGGAACCCTACACTCAGGGTTCTTCAGCCAAGATGCAAAACCGCTAGGTGCACAGCGTCCACCTATGAAACCTGCATAGGACTTGGGCAAGAAGAGGAGAGAGAACAAGGGAAAGCGCAAACCATGAAGTTCATACTAGATGCCGTGCCATGAGCAAAAAAAGTCCTTTGTCTTTAACCCAGGAATCTAATGTCTTTTGCCAGTATCCACGAAACTGTTGCAGGCTTATTTGTCCACTTGCAAATAACATAAAATCTCAGACCCTTTACAGTTCATGATAGTACTATTGTTATGTACAATAACCATATTGGGTTGTTGGGTGAAAGGTATATGGGAACTCTCAGTTCTTATTTTTACAACATTTCAGAAAGTCTAAAATATTTTTAAATTAAAAATTAAATCAATGAGTAGCCAAATACCAACTCTTCCATCCCAACAAAAAAGCATCATCATTATCATCATCATCTTGCCACTGTGTAATTTGTATATGTTACATTAGATTATCCTCCCAAAGAATTCATGATTTGTTGGGCTGGGGGAGGGGGGGCGCGTAGAAGAAATGGGTGAAAGGTCAAAGGGTATACAAGCTTCCAGTTGTAAAATAAGTCAGTCATGGAGATTTAATATACAGCATGATGACTATAGTTAATAATACTGTGTTGTTTTATTTGAAAGTTGCTAAGAGAGTAGATCTTAAAAGTTCTCATCAGAAGAAGAAATAATTTTTTGTAACTTGTAAGGTGACTAAACTCATAGTGCTGATCATTTTGCAATGTGTACAAATACCAAATCATTATGTTGTATGCCCAAAACTAATACAAGGTTGTATTTTAATTATACCTCAATTTTTTAAATTCAGGATTTGCTAGAGCAATGATAATCCCTGCATTTTTCAATGATTTCTTCTGTTTGAGGGTTTGCATTAAACATTCAATTTCAAGTACATTAAGGGTTATATATACACCTTGTTTGTTAACTAAGGTGACTGTGTACCATTGATTTTGTGGAGAAATTGGAACCTTTGTATATTGCCAGTGGGCATGTAAAATGGTTGCAGCTTCTATGGAAAATAGTTTGGCAATTCCTCAAAAAGTTACACATAGAACTACGATATGACCAAAAAATTCAATTCCTACGTATATATCCAAAAGCAGGAACTAGAATAGATATTTGCATACAATGTTCATAGCAACGCTATTTACAATAGCCAAAAAGTAGAAACAAACCGTGTCCATTAACAAATGAATGGATAATGGATTTACAAAACAATGGATAATGGATAAGCAAAAGTGGAATGTGCATACAATTCAGCCGTTAAAAGGAATGGAATTTTGATACATGCTATAGAACATGTATGGATCTTGAAAACATTCTAAGTGAAAAAACAGACATAGAAGAACAAATACTACATGATTATACAAAGTATCTAGAATAGGTAAATTCATAGAAACAGAAAGTAGAATACGAGTTACCAGGGGCTGGGGGCGGTGGGAGAGATGGGAAATTACCACTTAATCGGTACAGAGTTTATGTGAGGAATGTTTAAAAAGGTTTGGGTATAGGTAGTAGTGATGCTTACACATTAACATATTTAATACCACTGAACTGCACACTTATAAATGGTTAAAATGATAAATAATATGTATATATCAACACAATTAAAACAAAAAAAGACTAGCTTGCTAAGTAACATGTCCACATAAACAAACAGATCAGACACGTTTCTATCAGGTCAGTCCCTCTAACCCTTTACAGGGAGACTCATTCCATAGCTTTTCATTTTTTAACTTAAGTAATCCCGGAACACTTCTACTTACTTCACTTCACTCCTCCCTCTTTCCCACAACCTTTCCATTAGGCTTCCAATGGAGAAAAAACAAAATACAAGCAAACAAACAAAAAATTCAATAGAGGAAAAATAAATTCCTATCAACAATATCTTCCAATTTGCCTTTCTGAGAAGTGAGGAGCCACTAATAGAAATGAGAAGTTTACCGTTGGCAAGTAAAGAATTCAGGAGGTAAAAGCTCAGTCTTTAAAAAAGACAATAATTAAAATTGCTCATCCCAAAATAATAAAAAGTAGCCATGGAGAAAGGAAAATGAAAAGAATGAATTAGAAGAAGACAAAGAAAGACACCTCATTGGACTCATTTATTATATACAATAGGAAAACACAATCATACTGTTCATTTCAGTATAATTCATCATTATGTGGTATACTAATAAAATATATGAAACTAAAGCAACTCTACCTCTTACTAGTCACCTGACCTTGAGAGTCTACAAAAAAGAATAACTATTTAATTCACAAAGTTGTCTTATGTATTGAATAAAAATGCATATAAAAGCACTTTGTAACCTGTGAACTTTTTAAGTAATACCAAATTTTAGACTATGCTATTTCTGAATGTGTTTTCTCACTACATAAGCACTAACAGAACTATGAATTATTAATTTGGGGCAAATGTACTTTAAAGGATTAATGTGCTTTGATGTCCTTTGAAGAAATCTTCTATCTATCACAGGGTAATAATATAATTCTTATTTTTCTTGGGGAAAATAAATCAAACATTTTAAAAGCTCTAATGTGGTTTCTAAAACTGGTCACTCCTCTTTGGAGACTTAATTAAAATTAAGAAAAAAATTCCCTTTTGACATATATCATCTTTGCTCAACTTTGAATATATGATTAGCTTGCACAACAATTTATAAATCAGTTAGCTTTCCACATATATTATGAATGAATTACTTCAAAGAATAAACACATTTTCTACACTAACAGGAAAGAAAAAAGTGATTTTCTCTTGGGAATATGATACTTTTGATATGCACAAAGAATTAAGTTTGCAGATTATCTAAGTTTTTACCCTAAAAACTATCATCAATAATACAGTCAATTTTAAATTTACCAAAACAGCTTATTTTCTTTCTTTTTTTATTAGTTTCAGGTGTACAAAACAATGCAATAGTTATACTTTTCACCCCTCACAAAGTGACAACCCCCCTCCCTCAATCCAATGCCCCCCCACACACAGCTTATTTTCCAATTGTAAATGTTGATACCAATTTAGCCGTCTTAATTATTCTAATCTGCCTTAGGAATTACTATTTTCCACTTTTATCTACCAAACTTGCACACTGATTTACCCTGCTGCTCAGACAGACTAGCCACAATGACGTACATAAGACCCAGAATCAAAAACAACTGCCGGGCCGGCTGAGTGGCGTGTTGGTTAAGAGCTGGCTTGGGACACCAGAGGTCCCCGGTTTGGATCCCACATATGAGCGCCAGTGACACTGCCCTCCACAGCTAAGATGCTGAACAACAGCTCAACCTGGAGTTGCCAGCGATGGCTAGGCTGCAGCCACTGCTGCAGTGGGTTGCCATGGGCTGCCGTGTGTAGCCAGCAGCCAGCGTGAGTGGCCAGCAGCCGCAGTGAGCAGCCGTCCAGAAGCCAGCGACTGATCTGCCTCGCCCTGGAAGAGCGCAATGATGGTGCCAACTTGGTCCAGTGAAGCAACGTCCTCCACAACTAGACTGAAGAACAAAAGGACAGCAACTTGTCTGTTCCCTTTCCCCCAATTGCCCAGCACTGTTCCCATCCCCCAATTCCCCAATAAAATTCTTAAAAAAAACAAAACAAAACAAATGCCTACAAGGGGCAGGAAATTAATCATAGGTGAATTAAGCAGGAGTGACTGGGAGCTAACGTGACCTGGAAAAATCACGCCCAATCTAAAGGGTATAACCAATACACGGCTCAGGAAGGTGGTCCCCAAGCTGCGAGATGTTCCCATTCTCACAGAAGCTAGAAATCTGGATTTTTATATAAAACAGTTTGATTTTTAACTGTTAGCAACTAAGTTAACTGGTAAAATACAGTTAAAACATCTGTGGGCTGCCAGTTGTGGCTCCTAACTTCTTCTTAAACACACACAGTCTTCCCTCCTTCCCTCTCTCATGATTTTATCCCCATCACTGTTTTCCTCCTCAAAATCCAAGCCTAAGAATAAGGAAAAGGTTAAGCTGTGGAATTAAGGGGCTAGGTGTTGCTAAAGGATACAGACTTGGAACGAGGAGATGAATAAGTTCTGGAGATCCAATACACAGCATAGTGATTATAGTCAACAACACCAGATCACACACTTCCAAGTTGGTAAGAGACTAGATCTTACATCTCAGCACAAAAAAAAAAAAGAATTGAGAGTGACTCAGAAACATGGCAGCATGAGGGGTTCCCCTTGATCTCTCCCCTTGAAGTTACAACAAGTTGAACAGCTGTAATTCAACAAAGGATTCCCTATGCAGCACATAAACAGGTTAGAGAGATCCCATGCATCGAAACATCCGAAGGTGGGTGAATCGAGGTGAAGAGGGAAGAAGGGAAGGGAGAAGTGCAGAGACAGGGGCCGCGGGATGCACCCCGGGCCTCACTGCGGTCCCAGGAGAGGAGCGGGGAAACTGAGACTGCAGGTGCACTCTCTGTGGCCCCAGCAATCCTGCCTGAGGCATCAGCATATAATACAGCTGAACCCAGCTATAGAGGCAGAGACCTCAGGGAAAGACTAAAACACTAAATACAGAAGTGAAATAACTATGGTCTAACAGCACTCATTTCCAGGCAGGAAACAAAATCACGGAGCCTGGCTGCCTCCTCCAGCCTCCCAGAGCTAACCTCCCCTACACTGTTCCAGTGCTAGCAGCGCTCCCCAAAATAACTGTAGCAGTATCGGATTAAAGAGCAGGATATCTACAGCCCTGAGAACTGGAAACACAATTCCTGAGCAACAGACACACACAGCTGCTAATTCCAGTGACAGAGGAAGAGATACAGGGGCGAGGCAGCTGTGGTCCGGCAGTCACCATTACTCAGATGAAAACAAAGCCACAAACACATCAGCCACCTCTCCTGGCCCACCCTGTCCTCACCTTTCAGGACTGATTGTAGCAGGGGCACCCAAGGCTGCTTAGGCAGCAAAACTCTGTATCTGGCTGCAAGGGCAGCACTGGGATTTCAGGGGCTCAGAACCCCATATTCCAAAGGGGGTGGTGCCCAGAGGCTTAGACGACCTGGTCACAGAGGACATGCCCACCTCCAGGAACTCTTCCACCATGAGAAGCTGCAATAGGGAAAGAGAAAGTAAAATATTCTAGTGTTACCTACTGGAAAACAAAATAAAAACTTCATATCAACCTGCTGTAGAATTCACTCCCGTAGATGCTCACAAAGAGAAATAACCCATTAATTACCATGAATAACCAAGGTAGCAAGGCAGCTCAGAAAGAAAATGAAAAATTTCCAGAAAATAAATTTAAAGACATGGAAATATGTGACTTAAATGACAGAGAGTTCGACACTGCAGTTCTGAAAAAACTCAATGAGATGCAAGAAAACTCAGGCAGTTTAATGAATTCAGAAATAAAAATCAATGAACAAAATGAATACTTTACCAGAGACTGAACTTTTAAAACAGAACCAAATAGAAATTCTGGAACTAAAAAACTCAATAAAAGAAATGAAAAATGAAATGGCGAGCTTAGGAAACAGAGCTGATCAGATGGAGGAAAGAATTAGTGATACTGAGATAGAGATCTGGGAATGACACAAATGGAAGAAGAGAGAGACGTGAGAGTTAAAAGAAATAAAAGAACGCTCCAGGAACTATCTGACTCCATCAGAAAGAGCAATATAAGAATAATGAGTATACCAGAAAGAGGAGAGAGTGAACGAGAAGGGTACAGAGAGCCTTTCCAAACAGTAAACGAGAACTTGCCAAACGTAAAGAAATATTATAACTGGATCCTCGAATCCAAGAAGTAAACAGAACACCTAATTACCTCAATCCTAAAAGGCCTTCGCCAAGTCACGTATCAAAGCTGTCAAAAATTAATGACAAAGACAGAATTCTCAAGGCAGCCAGGGAAAAGAAGACAGTAACCTAGAAAAAGCCCATTAGATTATCATTAGATTTTTCAGCAGAAACTGTACAAGCCAGGAGGGAGTGGAATCAAATATTCAAACTATTGAAAGAAATTACTAGGCAAGATAATATATCCAGCAAAGTTATCCTTTAGAGATGAAGGAGGAATAAAGACCTTTCCAGGTATACAGAAGCTGAGGGAATTTTCCACCACAAGGTCTACACTACAGGAAACACTGTAGGAGGTTTTTCTACCTGAAACAAAAAGATGAAAGGATACAAAGCTATGAGTAAGATTACTAACAGAAAGACAGAAGCAGAAAATGGCAAACCCTACACAGAAAATGGCACTATACACTTAAACATAATGTAAAAGGTAAAGAAGATAAAAACATTAAAAAAAAGAAAAAGAGAAAAAGACAATTTGCTACTGCAACTCAGAAATGAACTCACAGCATAAATAAGCACAATTTGTGACAACAAAAGCATAAAAAGGGAGGGGTAAAAGTCTGAATTTGCAAAGGGAAATGGAGATCAGATGTATGTTGAAGAAAAAGGACTACTGTATTTATGAAACTTGCTTTTACATAAACTTAATGGAAAATAACTCAAAAAAATTTGAGAACTGAGGCACAACACATTAAGAAAAAAGGGAAACTGCAGAAAAAAAAATCATAGCATATCACCAAACTAAAATAACAGACAGAGGGGTGGCCAGATAGCTCGGTTGGTAAGAGCACGAGCTCTGAACAACAGGGCTGCCAGTTCTATTCCCACATGGGCCAGTGAGTTGCACCAGCAAGCTGCACCCTCTACAGCTAAGATTGTGAACAATGGCTCGACCTGGAGCTGGGCTGCCGTGAGTGGTCAGCAGACTGCATGAGCTGCTGTGGGCTGCTGTGAGCTACTGTGAACCATGGTCGGTAGCAAGAATGAGTGGCCGGCAGTCAGCGTGAGTGGCCAGCAGCCAATGAGAGCTGCCATGAGCGGCCTTCTGACAGTTAGCAACCAACTGCCTCAGCCGGGTAGAGCACAATGATCATAACACCAACATGGGCCAGTGAGCAATGTCCTCCACAACTAGACTGAGAACAAAGGCTCAGAGGTGGGGGGCGGGGGGGGGATAAAAAATAAATTAAAAAAGTAAAAAGTAAATTAAATAAAATAACAGACAGAAACACAAAAGCAAAAAAACAAAGCAGACACCAAGTCACCAGAAAACAAAAGATAAAATCCTCCTATATCAATAATTACCCTAAATATAAATGGGCTCAACTCATGAATAAAAAGCATGGAGTAGCAGGCTGGGTCAAAAAAAACAAACAAACAAAAAAAACCTAACTATATGTTGCCTTCAAGAGACACATCTTAGATGCAAGGACAAATACAGACTCAAAATGATAGGGTGGAAAATGATACCCCAGGCAAATGGCATTCTGAGAAACGCAGGTATATCCATACTTATGACTTCAGTATAAAAAAGGTAACAAGAGACTAAGATGGACATTTCATAATGATAAATGGGACAATACAACAAGAAGACATAACATTTATCAATAGTACATATGCCCCCAATCAGAGAGCACCAAAATATATAAAGCAACTACTAACAGAATAAAAGGAAGAAACTGACAAAATCACAATCATAGTAGGGTACCTAAATACACTATTGAAAGCTATGGATAGATCATCCAAACAGAAAATCAATAAGGAAATATCAGCCTTAAATGACACGGTAGACCAAATGGACATAATTGACATTTACAGAGCCTTTCATCCTAGAACAACAGACTATATGTTCCTTTCTAGTGCACATGGAACATTGTCAAGGATAGACCATATATTGGGACATAAAACTAGCCTCAGTAAATTTAAGTAGATTGAAATCATACCAACCATATTCTCCAACCACAACACTTTGAAGCTGGAGATCAACTGAAAAAAAAATGGGAAAAAAACACAAATACATGGAGATTAAACAACATGCTATGAAAGAGTTAGAGAAGAAATAAAAGCAGAGATCAAAAGATACATAGAAACAAAAGAAAATGAAAATACATCATATCAAAATTATAGGGATACTGCGAAAGCAGTATTAAGAGGAAATTTATATCATTACATGCTTATCCCAAAACAAAAAAAATCCCAACAACCTAACTTACATCTTAAAGAATTAGAAAAAGAACAAATGAAACCCAAAGTCAGCAGAAGGAAGAAAATAATAAATATTAGAGCAGAATTACATGAAATAGAGAACAAAAAGGACAATAAGGAAAATTAATGCAACAAAGAGCTGGTTCTTTGAAAAGATTAATGAAATTGACAAATACCTGGCTAAGCTCACTATGGAAAAAAGAGAAAAGACACAAATAAACAAAATCAGAAATGACAGAGAAGTCATGACAGATAGCACAGAAATACAAAAGATCATACAAGAATACTACAAATACAAAGAATCATACAAGAATACTATATGCCACCAAATTCAATAACGTAGAAGAAATGGACAAGTTCTTATAAATATATAATCTTCCTAGGCTGAATCACGAAAAACTGGAAAATCTAAATAGACCAATCAACAGCAAGGAAATTGAAACAATCATCCAAAACCTCACCAAAAGCAAAAGTCCTGACCATATGTCTTCACTAGTGAATTCTACCAGTCAAAGATCTTTTAATAGCTATCCTCCTCAAACTTGTCCAAAAAATTGAAGAAGAAGCAATACTTCCTAAATCATTTTATTAGGCCAACGTTACCCTGATATGAAACCCTGGTAATGATAACACAGAAAACTACAGACCAATATCTCTGATAATACAGATGCAAAAATCCTAAACAAAATATTAGCACATCAAATACAACAATACATTAAAAAGATTACACATCACCATCAAGTGGGGTTCATTCCAGGGGCACAAGGGTGGTTCAACATATGCAAATCGATAAATGTGATACACCACAAAAAAAAAATCATATGATCATATCAATAGATGCAGAAACAGCATCTGACAAGATACAACATCCATTTATGATTAAAACACTTAATAAAATGGAAGGAAAGTACTTCAACATAATAAAAGTCATATGCAACAAACCCACAGCTAATATTATACTTAATACTGAAAAACTGAAAGCTTTTCTTCTAAGATCAGGAACAAGACAGGAATGTCTCTTCTCACCACTGTTATTCAACATAGTATTGGAAGTCCTAGCTAGCCAGGGCAACCAGGCAAGAGAAAAATGAAAGATATCCAAGTTAGGAATAAAAAAGCTAAATTGTCATTTTTTTCAGATGACAGAATTCTTTATATAGAAAACCTAAAGACTCAACAAAAAAATATTAGAAACACTAAACAAACACAATAAAGTTGAAGGATACAAAATATGTACAAAAATCCACTGTGTTCCTATATAATAACAATGAAAATTCAGAAAAAGAAATTTTAAAAATAATTCCATTTGCGATTGCAAAAATAATAAAATACCTAGGAATAAACTTAACAAAGGATGTAAAGAACTTATACACTGGAAACTATAAGACATTTTTTAAAGAAATTGAATAAGACACAAAGAAATGGAAAGATATTCCGTGCTCATGAATTGGAAGAATCAACAGAGTTAAAATGGCCATATTACCCAAAGCAATATACAGATTTAATGCAATCCCCATCAAAATCCCAATGGCATTCTTTAAAGAAATAGAACAAAAACTCATCAAATTCGTATGGAATCACAAAAGGCCCAAAATAGCCAAAGCCATCCTAAGAAAAAAGAACAAGGCTGGCAGTATCATACTCCCTGATTTCAAAATGTACTACGCAGCAACAATAATCAAAACAGCAATGGTACTGGCAGAAAAACAGACACACAGATCAAAGGAATAGAACTGAGAACCCAGAAATAAGCCCACATATATATGGCCAGATAATTTCTGACAAAGGAGCCAAAAGCATACAATGGAGTCAAGACAACCTCTTCAATAAATGGTGCTGGGAGAATTGGAAAGCCACATGCAAAAGAATAAAACTAGACTGCTTTCTGTCACCATGTACCAAAATTAACTCAAAATGGATCAAAGACCTAAAAATAAGACACGAAACAATAAATTGCATAGAAGAAAGCATAGGTACTAAAACTTATGAACCTTGGGTTCAGAGAGGATTTTATGAATTTGACCTCAAAGGCAAGGGAAGTAAAACTAGAGTAAATGAGTGGAACTATATCAAGCTAAAAAGCTTCTGCAAAAAAAAAGAAACCATCAACAAAACAAAGAGGCAACCAACTAAATGGGAGATGATATGTGCAAATGAGACTTCATATATATATATATATATATATATATATATATATATATATATCCAAAATATATAAAGAACTCATACAACTCAACAACAAAAATACAAACAATGCAGTTAAAAAATGGGCAGAGGACCTGAACAGACACTTCTCCCAAGAAGACAAACAGCCAACAGATATATGAAAGAATGCTCAACTTCACAATCAAAACCACAATGAGATACCACCTCACAACTCTTACAATGGCTATCATCAGCAAGACAAGTAATAACAAGTGTTGGAGAGGCTGTGAGGAAAAAGGAACCCTCATACACCACTGGTGGGAATGTAGATTGGTACAACCATTCTGGAAAACAGTATGGGGGTTCCTCAAAAAATTAAGAATAGAATTACCATACATTCCAACAATCCCTCTTCTGGGTATCTACCCCAAAAATCTGAAAACATTTATCAGCAAAGATATATGTATCCCTATGTTCACTACAGCATTGTTCATGGTGGCCAAAACATAAAAACAACCAGAGTCCTTCGACAGATGACCAGATAAAGAAGATGTGGTACATATATACAATGGAATATTACTCAGCCATAAGAAAAGATGAAACTCTGCCATTTGTGAAAACATGGATAGATCTGGAGATTATCATACTAAGCAAAATAAGTCAGACAGAAAAGTTAAGAACCATTTGACTTCACTCATATGTGGGATATAAAACTAAAAGCAACAATCAAACAAGACAAACAAAAACTCATAGAAACAGACAACAGTTTAGTGGTTACCAGAGGGTAAGAGGGGACGGGGGTGGTAGATGAGGGTAAAGGGGATCAAATATATGGTGATGGAAGAACTGATTCTGGGTGGTGAACACACAATGCTATACATACATGATGCATTATAGAAATGTACACTTGAAACCTATATCACTTTACTAACCAATGTCACCCCAATAAATAAAAATTTTTTAAATCAAATTGATAATTATGTGATGATAGCTAACACTACCTGTGGTAATCATATTGCAATATATTAATATATCAAAGCAACATGTTGCATACCTTAAATTTACATAGTTAAATGTCAATTATATCTCAATTGTCTTTAAAAAGGAACTAGAGAATATCAAAGTTCAGGCAACTGGTTACTAAGCTTGAAGTAACACACTTCAGCTTAAAAAGCATGAAAATCAGAGCTACTCTTGCAGTCTTAGTGGCTCCACTTCAACTGGTGACTACAACTACTCTGCAAACAAAATCATAAGTCTTCTTCAGTGAGCATGGAGCAAGGTCAAGTGCTTGTATGAGCTGGAAGCCAAGTGGACTGAAACTGGAGACCCAACTCTGCTACTTGCTTTACCTCTACCTCTTCATCATGTAACAATATCATCAACTTTAGGACGTTGTTATAAGTAATATCGTATATAAAATACCTAGGCCTGGTGGTAAGCTGCAGATGGCCACTGCTCAGTAAATTGGTGCTAAATACATTGGTGTGGTTTATTATAATCCTTACAACTCTGTAGTTTTAGGGAAGAAAGCACTGCAGAGAAAAATTCCTGTCTCAGGGTCCAGCTGTGTCAGTTTGTGTGCAAGCTCTCCCTACTATTTCCCTCCCTCAGACAGATTAAAAAAAAAAACACAAAAAAAACTCTGTATTTAGACAGTATTCTATTATTCTTATCACCAATGCTTTGCAGGTAGCTTCTACCTACTGTCCTCAGGCTCATAGCAATATCCACAGAATATATAAAAACATAATTAAGATGTCTAGCATCTTTACTGGAATGAGGCCCTAACTCTACTTAGTCAAGCTTTTTACCACTGCGTCACCATCCAGTTTGCTTTCTTTTTTTTTAAATAAAATAGAGTGTAAATTATAACAGCTAAAAGCTACCTATAGAAGTCAAGCTTGCCACCACCATTCAAATGTACTTGTAAAAATACTTCAGTGGCCAGGTTTGTTGGGTTCTAGTGTATTAGGCTCAAACTCCCTAACAAAGATTATCTGGTCCTTCCCAGTGCAACCACCACTAATCTCTGCAGCCTCGTCTCTCACCTCCTTTCTGCCAAGCTCTCCAAATACATCATATTCTATACACTATACCACTGTACATGCTGTTCCCTCTAACAGAAACATACTTTTTATAAAAACTGCATCTTGCAATAACAAATTAATTTGGGATCTTTTAAAGAATATTCCATTCATGTTTAAGATACGAGGTGTGATCAGAAAATACGGTAAATGCTGCTATGCAGTACCATCCAATTGAAAGGCAAAGATCTTCAATACAGGAAGCAGCACATCAAACCTTAGTAACAGTGTGTGACAAGTTTCAACTTGTTTGGTGTAGTCAGTCAGGTGTGAGCTACAGTTGAAAGAAGGTGTATTTTAAAGTGTGGTGTAACTCATCCTCCATCATAACAATGTTCCGTGTCACACATCGCTTCTGGTATGGCAATTTCTGTTAAATAAAAATATTACAGTGTGTCCTCATCCACTATATTCACCAGATCTGGCACCATGTGACTTCTGGCTCTTCCCCAAAGTCAAAATGATTCAGGACATCAAGGCAGCCATGACAGCGCAACTAAAGACACTCACGAAAGGACTTCGAGAACTGCTTCAGAAAGTGGCAAGAACAATGGGATAAGTGTGTTCAAAGCAAAGAGGCATACTTTTTAAAAAAACATCCATTGTAGTTTTTGATCTGATAAAGTGAACTGAAATTTTAAGATGCTTAATCATAGAGTTAGGAGGACTATGGGTGGAGCTGGGCCCCTTGTTAACTCTGTAATCCTGACTTCCTGTTTATCCTTATGGTAATTTCTGGGGGAGGGATCATAATAAAGGGATTAGCCATCTTGGAACCCGGGTCTTTTTGCCTCCATGTGGGCTGCTGGTTGGAGCCCGTGTCGGGGGTGTGCTTTCTCACACTGTGGTAATGGTCTTGCTTCTTTTCCTTTTCCCGAATTAACCTTTTCTTTTGTGGATTACTTCAAGAGTTAATTCCCCCAGTCAACATTTTGTGGGCTCGTCCGGGATCCAGAGGAACAGAACTCTGATGATTTCTGACCTGTGAGCAAAAACCATGGTGCCTAACCGAGCTGTCTTGCTCGATTCTTTTGCTCCCTGGCTTAGAAGCCTCAGGTGAGTTTTCTCTCCTAGATCTGAACCAATGGGTTTTTGCATCTGGCACTCTCCAGACTTTATTTGAATTTTTAAAATTTTTTTGTTCCATTTTGTTTCTTTCATTTGTTTTGTTTGTTGTGTGTGTGCATGAATGTGTTAAGGCCTACCCATGACACATTGGCTTGCTTTCTTCAGAAAGCAGGCTGTTTCTTTTTTTGAGACAAAAAAAACTGGCTTTCACCTAACATCCATTTGGGATAAGAGGTTATTTCTACTGAAATTGGTCAGTTTAGCCGATGTTAGATCGTGCTGTCTCAGTGAAAAGTTAACGGAGTGCCACGTAGCTCAGCCGATAACCGAACTCCCTGAGAGTTGGTTATTTGCCTGAAACTGGCTCTAGCCTTCAGTCTGATTCCCAGTGATTAGACTGTTCCAGAGTGAGAGTGGAGCAAACCGAAGATTCCCAGTTGGCTTGAGTTGTGAACTGATTTTGGCCCAGCGCCAGCTCAACTTGTAACTTAAACTCCCTAAGAGTTGGTTATTCGACTGGAACTGGCTTTTAGTCTTCTTCCTGGTTGTCAGTGATCAGACTGTTCCAGAGTGAGGTGGGCTGAAGACCTGCAGGTTATTTGAGTTGTGAACTGTTTTGGGCCCAGCATTTAAAATGGGGTCTCAAATGTCCAAGCCTCCTACAACTGTCCCTCCTCCAGGGACACCAGCTGAGCACATGCTCACAAACCACAAAGAATTTTCGTGCACGTATTCAACTAAATGCGGATATCTGACTAAGAGTAATCCTAGAAATCAGTGGCCACTTTAGGGAACTTTTGAGATTTCCAAACTTGAATTTCTTAAAACTAAATTGAATGGTAACAGTGTTGTAACTGAGAAAGAGGAATAGAATGCATATTTAGAGTAGTATATGGAAGCTGCCAAACAGGACTACAAATCTAAAGTTGTCGGTTTACAAAATAGAGTCTCAAATTTAACAAAAGCTGAGTTACAAGCCATTGTAAAGGAGTTTCCTATAGTAACTGAGGATTCTAATAAGTTTGCTAAGGAGTTTGATATTACTATTCAAGCTTATCAGCCTGGGTTTTCTGATTTGTACCAGCTGATCCATATGTTGGTTCGTGAAGGCCACACTAAACATTGGATGAGGATTGCCAGATGGGAACATCCTGAAAGGGATTTAAAAAAACAAACCACCAATTATTGGCAGGAAGCCAGGGAACTTGCTTGAAAGCTGCATTGCGCAATTCCCAAGGTTTTTCCAAAGGCTGTTGACTGGAACAAAATTCACACTTGCTCACAAAAGCCTGGCAAATCTGTTCATGACTATTATTAAAGATTCCAGGTCATTTTTAAGGAAAATTTCGGTCTTCCTTCTGATGCTGGCCACACATGGACAGTTTTTAATTCCTTGTTTGTCAATGAGCTAAATAAAAACCTTTCCGTCCTGATTAAGAGATCCAGGATGGGATGGGGAACTACGCCTACCCGAGAATTGGTAACTTTGGCTAATGAACTTGCCAGTACCCTAGACGAGCCGCCTAAAAGCAAAGTCGCCAAGACATCTGATTTTCAGCCGTGGGAAACGAGTGGCCCTGTGGGTAACCAGAGAACTCCAACTTTTTGCCATTACTGCAAGGAGCAAGGGCATTGGAAAACATTGCCATAAATCGAAGCACATATGACGCTCTCTGTCTACTAGCCAATCTCTTTCAGGCCTTCCAAATTCCCAGTGATGGGGCTCCAAGAAATTACAGATTTTTTTTCAGTCCTTCCCCTTAATCATCTTGAGAAAAAACGGGTTTACGTATCTGAACCTATTCCCTCTGTCTAGGTCCCTTAAGCGATAAATATTAGCGTTGTTTTCTCCTTAGTTCTTTTGCCCCTACCCATTTATTAGACAGAGACTTCTTAGCAAAGTAGCATGGTGGATTTTCTTCCTCCTGAGTGACTTTCAATGCAATATTTACTCATACAAAAGTAATGTATCCCATTACATGTTCAAATAAAAATTCATACAATAACCAAAATAATACGAATGTGTAAATGTAATTTAAAAACATTCAAAACTGGGCCAGCCAAGTGATGCGTTGGTTAAGAGTTGGCTTGGGCCGCCAGCTCTGAGCAGCAGGGCCCCAGTTCAGAATCCATAAGAGGGCCAGTGACACTGCACCTTCTACAGCTAAGATGGTGAACAACAGCTCGACCTGGAGCTGGGCTGCCGTGAGTCTATGGCGACGGCGTAGCCTGCAGTGGGGCTGGCTGGCAGTGGGCGTGAGCTGCCATGAGCGGCCATCCAATGGCCGGCGAGCAACTGCCTCTCCTGGAAAGAATGCAATGATAATACCAACATGGACCAGTGAAGCAACGTCCTCCACAACTAGACTGAAGAACAAAAGGACAGCAACTTGTCTGTTCCCCTTCCCCAGTTCCCCAATAAAATCTTTTTTTTTAAAAAAAACACACTTTTTCTGAGGTCTTAGAATCCAGCCCTGGGAAAAAGTTAAGATGTTCACCGTAGGATACTCCAAGTACTCAAGTAGTGACGACATTCAACCAGTCTGCACTATTTCCCTTAGAATTCTTTTCTCCTGGCTGGATCCTCCCCATCTTTCCAATCTCAATATAATGCTATCTCCTCAGAAATCCTTCCCAACAACATCCTCCTATTTCCTAACATAGCATCCCATTTTTTTTCCTTTATGGCTGTTTTTTGTTTGTTTGTTTTGTTTTTGGGGTTTTTTCCCCCCAATCTGTAATTACATATTTGGATTCTTGTTTACTGGTTTAGTATTCGTATTATAACAGACTGAACCCTCCATATGGACACTGATTCCACTGCATTACCAGTGATTACCAAAGCACTCACTAAACACTGGTTAAATGAATGCATAAGTCCGGTGCTCAGAAGGGTATGGGCTACAGATATTGGGGGAGAGGTGCTATTAATTTACCCATGAAAACTGGTAAGATCACCTGCGAGAAGTGTGTGGGGTTAGGCGAGACGAGAATCTAGAATCAAGACCTGAAGAAGCCCAACAGGCAAAGAAGACAAGGGCAGAGAAGTCAGATAAACCAAAGGGAAGTCAAAGAAAAAGGATGTTTCAAGAAGTAAGTATTCAACTGAAAAACGCTGGGAAGAGTTCTAGTAAAAAGGGAACAGAAAAAGATCCACTGGATTTCATCTCATGAAAATTACTGGTGATTCTAGTGAGCCCCATTTCAGGGCAGTGTAGAATCTGAAGACAAATTGCAGGTTGCAAGGTGAGGAACAGAGGCACTATCAAATAGTTAAAATTGGGAAGGGCAACAGAGAGATAGGTGATAGATGGAGACCTTCATAAGCAAGGAAAATGATCCTGAACACCCAGGAGATAAAGGGAATAGTGTATCTGAATAGCATGAGATTCAAACAAGTAGGAAAAGCAATCCTCAGAAACGTGAAGTACCATCAGCACAATGAGGTAATCTTGAAAAGCACTTAAACAATCGGACACATTGTAAGTATTCAATAATGTTAGTTAATTGTTGGTGGTATTGATTTTTTCATAAATTGTCTCTTCATTAGACTGTAAATGCCCCCCAAGGAGGGCAGAGGCAAAGTCTGTTTTATCCATGCACGCATTTCCAGGACCCAGCACAGTGCCTGGCACACAGTAGGTGCTAAATAAATATTTCCAAGTGAATTCAGATTTCTGAATACAATCCTACCTATTGTAATAGCCGCTTTGATTGCCTCTCTCTCCTCTAACGCATATTTTTTTATTTGTGAGATGACTATGTCACTTAAGTATAAAAGTGTTAATTAACTATTACAGGTATTGCCATTAAGCCTTACTTCCCCATCAGATTCTTAAGTTTCTTGACAGCAGAACTTACATCTGTTCATCACATGACACGTTCGGTGCAGGAAGAAGCTAAATAATTATGAGCCTGGATAAATGGCTTGTTACAAAAGAACTGCTGTAACAAGTTATTTCGGTTATCCCAAGGTCAACCAGCGCACCCACCACCGCCCTAACCGCGGAGATGCCAGAGCAAGCGCTCCCCGGGCTGAAGTCGCAGCAGCCGCCTTCCCGGCAGGGGGCGCTGCAGCCTCCTCCGAAGGCCGCCTCGGGTCTTGGTCCCCGCCCCGCGCCCCGCAGTCACCTGCAGCGGCTGCACTCGGGCCTCCGCTCCGCCCGCTCCACTGGCAGCTCCCATAGCCCGTCCGCACTGGCGCCGTCGGCTTCCTCGCCCAGACCAGACGCCGGTGGCGCTGTGCCGTCCTCCCGCCGCTCCTCCTCGTTGGGCGTCTGAGATGCCGAGGCCGCAGGCAGCCACGCCACGGGGTCCCTGGCTGCTCGGGCCTCTTTCTGCGGCTCCATGGCAGGCGTTCAAGTCTAGCTCTCACACAAAGTCCCCTCTGCCGCCGGAGGGCGCCACACGCTGCAGAAATCGGCTCGCACCGTACGGCGCCACGCACGCACGCAACGTACGGGGGCGGATCTCCATAGCTTATGCTCGAGGTCCCGCCCCGCAGGGGAGAAGAAACGAGCCCATTAATCAGTGGCCAGTGGGACCTTTCACCTAGAACCTGATAGGAAAGCATGGCTTCTTTGGGGGAGCAGGTGAGATTAGGTTAGCGTCCCTGGGACAGGTAAAGGAATCAATCCCGTCTGTAAACACCTCAGGTAGCAAACCAGAATAAACCTTCCTTAATTTCACTTCTTTGCAGGTGAAAATAAGATGGAATTCTGCATCCTCCGCCTTAACAAGACACTTCAAAAATTAGCTGTGTAAATGCGCTTGGCAGTTGCAGCAGCTGATGTACGTGATAAAGACCAACGCAGGAGAGGTTCTACCGACTGAAAATTGGATTCACTCTTGTCTGTCTGTGCACATTTCTTGCTCTAGAAGGGCAGGAATCTGTCCTGAATCTTGTACTTGGTATTTCCCCATGGCATCAAGCATACAGTTTACGGTAGACACCAATTAATTGTTAAATGAGGTTTTTAAATTGTCGGAGGCCCCTAAGATCAGGAGGCAATAGAAGGGCTGAGATATGGATGAGAAAACAAAGCCATAGAGAACGACCTTGCCCAAGTTTTTACAGCTCCTGCATAATAGCCGTATAGCCTGCAGTTTTTTAAAAGCCAAAATGAATTCCACCTAGAATGAAAGTCGAAAGACTACGTGCCCAAATGGATGCTGATTCTTTTCATTTATTACTACTTTATTACTTCTTAATACAATAGATTTATCACTCACAGTAATAGACCAATATTGTATTTCTTAAAGTGTTTGTTTCACTATTATTAGGCTTTCGGTTGCCTGAAAATCAAGCTTGTGAATAGAATACAGGGCTATTGTTTTCAAACATCTTGCATTCCATCCCTCTGCAAAGAGCACCCATCATTTCTTTTGGAGTACTCTGAGGGAGGAAGAGGAAAAGGCTAAAACACTCACCTGGTAATGGATGTAGGATTTGGGAGATAATCAAAACCCAGACTGTAGAAATGAAGATAATCAGAATATAAAGAAATATTGACTGCAGATTTAGTTTGGAGAACCAACTCTTTAACTACCAAAATTAAATTTTCATGTGATAACCTTTAAACTGTTCTCTAGTTTCAATGTGTGAAATTTTCTCTTAAGTCATTTAAGTTCCCTCCAGACTCCCAATTATGAGATATGTGAAGGCAAATGAGTCCTGACATTCCTTATATTTAACACCCCATGTCAGATGATTGGCTCTCCCCTTCAAAGTATTAGAAATCCAACCGTTTCTCTCTCCTACTACCTCTGCCCTGGTTCAAGCCCCCATCATCTCTTGCCTAGGATTTTGCCATAGACACATAAGGGACCCCTTGCTCCATCCGTGCTTCTTTATAGCCCATTCTCCCAGAGGTTGACCAGAATCAAAGAAAATTCCCATGTAAGAGGGAGACAGCCAGAGTTGGGGGAAAAAAGAGTTTCCCCCTCTGGAAAACAAGAAATTCACCCAATATCCAGGTTTACGAACCCTGACCTTGAAAGCCTAAGGAAATGTATCCCCCACATGGCCAGCGGCTAATTTATGTGAGACTATCAGCCTGGGACAGACCCTGGTAGCAGAATAAAGACCACCAGTGACCCAACCTCAGAAATGCCAAGACACCAAGAAGGGGAGCAAAAGTTTCTTTAAGGAATACAACCAATTTACCAGTGTAGGAATGTTACAAAGTGATCTTTTGAAATGTTAATTTCTCTCCCAACTCCTAGTAGCTAACAAGACCATTATGATTCTTTCCTGAGTGTGTGTGTGTGTGTGTGTGTGTGTGTGTGTAGGGGTGAGGATGGATAATGAAGATTTCTCCTAACTGGGAAAAGGACAAAGGACAACCAAAACCCCACCCCCATGTCCTAGACCCAGGTTTCTCAGCCTTGTGAAGATCTTGCTGCTACCACCAGAATATGTGAGATCACGATGGCAGGAACAATGGCATCTCATTGGTACCAAATGATGACAAAAGGTCCAAGAGTCCTCCCTGATGCTTTTGCTGTGAAAAATAATACAAATGGAGCCACTTTCAAATGGAGTTGGAGGTGCCATCTTAGAGGAACAGACCTTTATGTTAAAACTGGTCAAAATAATCCTTGGACTGGGCCTAAATTTGTACCCCCAAATAACTGTTTGCAAAGATAACAAGAAAGAAGATACTATGACCGCTGGACTGAAAATTAAAGACCTTCTTTAGAATTAGTATCACTGGGTTAGTTTATCTGTACCTACAGAAATTCCTTCTATTTATGTAATTCTTCCCCTTCCCTTTCTCATAAATGCCCTCCTAATTGGTACACTATTTCTCCCTAAAATACTGCTTCCCAAATACCTATTGTTTTGGATCTCAAACACTTGTTGCTTCTCACTTTGACCTTTTATTTTTAGGTTAACCTGGCACATGGTAAGATCCTTGGGAACTTGCATATCACTGGTAGAGGAAAGGGCTTTAATAGTCTCTGGGTGGCCGGCCAAGTTGCTCAGTTGGTTAAGAGCTCACTCAAGAGTGCGAGCTCTGAGCAACAGGGTCGCCGGTTCCACTCACGGCCTGAGCTGAGCTGCCAACAGGTGGCAGGATGGCTCAGCTAAAAAAAAAATAGTGTCTGGGACTGAGTACCCTGCCAGCCCAACAGAATGAAGGTGTTCAATAAAAGTTTAAATAAACTTTTATTTAAATAAAGATAAAACATTTCTTTATATAACATGTTATAACAAAAGATATTTTTTTCTATTGCTCCTCTAACAAACTACCACAAATTTAGTGCTTTTAAAACAATACATATGTATTAACAGTTCTGTATGTTAGGAATCTGATACACACACACACACACACACACACACACACACACACACACACCCATACAGCTAAAATCTAGGTGATAGCAGGCTGCATTCCTTTGGAGGCTCTATGGAAGAATCCATTTCCTTGCTCATCATTTAGGTTGCTGGCAGAATTCAGTTTCCTTGTGGTTGTCATTTTCTTGCTGGCTATTATCAGAAAGCAGTTCCCAGCTTCTAGCGGACACCATGGAAGACAAACCATTACCTTTACTAAACTAGGGTCATTTTTGTCTGAGCTTCAGAATTAAATTGACCTAAGACAGATCAACAGAAGAAAACCATACAAATTTATTTAACACAAGTTTTTTTGTGATATGGAAGTCTTCATAAGGCATGAAGACCCAAAGAAATTGTGAAACTAATTTGCTTTTATATTAGGTAGAACAAAGGCAACTGCAGAAAAGTGACTCAATATGTGGACAGGCTAAAGGAAGGTAAGAATTATTTTAACAAGGTCTGTTTGTACAGAATTCTCTTGATCTCAACTTCCTGTCCTTGATAATTACTATGTACTTTCCTTATGGTATAAAAAGGACATTTTCTGTATAGGAATTTCATCGCCTGCTTTTATGAAAAATAAGGAGGATCAGAGTGTTTTTCTTGTATTTGCTGTTTTTCAAGTGCCTTTAACACAAAATGGCCAATACGCCAGAACAGCATATATTTAGAGTGGCATGTTCTGGACTCCTTCCAGCTCATGGCCCCCATCCAGCATCTTCAAAGCCAGTAATGGCAGGTTGAGTCCCTCTCGATTCAAATCTCTCCTGACTCTTCCCCATAAACACCTCTTTGACTTCCTTTTCACTTCCATTTCCACCCAGCTAATCCAGGAAAATCCTTGTTTTAATGTTATCTGATTAGCCATCTAATTCTATCTGCAACCTTAATTTCTTTTTGCAGTGAGAAGTATCAACAATCAAAGGCGTAACAGCAGGGCATGCAGCTCCTGAGGGCCAAAATCTTGCCTTCCACATTGGTACATCTAAATTAGTACATCTAAGGTTGCGAATTCATACAAACTTCAGAAGGAAAAAAATGGAAATATGTATGCCAAAAATAGTATTGATATTTATATCGAGGTGCTGAGATTAGAGTTCTCTGTGTGTGTTTTTCTTGTGTCTTACAAATGTTTGGCACAATGGCCATGTAGACCACATTTTTTAGATAGAAGCATATGGAACACTTACAACTAGACATCAAAATCTGAAATGGTTTGAGCAATATCAAATAATGTAAGGGGAAGATGGTTTCTATTAATTCCATTTCTTGATTTCCTTGGACAACCTTTCCTTAAGAATAGATTTCTGATCTTTTTTATGTGAATTAGTAGTGAGTCCAGTGATCCTTATATTTATTGCGTGTTCCCTCAGTATATCTATAATGATTATTGTGACATAAATTGTTCTTAAATGAACTAGTCAGTGATAAAGAGGTGATGGCCTCTCCCTCAAACTCTAAGTCCCTGGTCCCTTTGCTGCTCCCTCTAAGTCCAGTAAAGGGAGTAAGATAGAGTTTCTCAGGGCAGGGCCTTTCTTCACAGCTTCATGTTTTTCACCCAGCTTGTCTCCCAGGTTTCCTGCATAATTTCTTCATTATTATACCATTGGTATGCTTGTTTTTTGGGGGTTTTTTCTCTCTCTTTCTTTCTTTAACTTTCCTAACACCAACTCTATGTAAAAACGTCCTTGTTTTTTTTTTGCCTGGGTTTCCTCAGAGATCTACTTTAATTTTTATTTTTCCTGGCTGTGCAGTTTTGCTTTCACATTTTCTTAAAATTCTAGGTATAACTAACTTGGACATTTATTACCCCTTATCTACACATATAATTTTGATCTTCTTCTCACAAGATTATTATTAAAGCTTCTTTTTTGTTTAGATTTGTTTGTTTTATTTGTTTTATAATAATAGCCACTCAGTTTTTACATTTTGAATTAGATATCCCTACTGAGAATTAAATAATTAAAATTTTAAAGTCTAACTCAGATGACTGGCAAGTTTTTAAATTTAGCTATCTGAATGAAACAAAATTAATTCTATTATTAGAAACAACTGATCTTAGGATGGGAAGGGAACTTACAGATCATCTGACGCAGCAGTTCTCCAGCTTGGTTTACACTGGAATCATGTGAGGAGCCCCGCGGTAAGCCAATTGCACCAGAACCTGGGCAGGGGGAAGGGCCTCCAGGCACCATTACTTGTTAAAGATCACCCCAATAAACTTTAATAAAAAAAAATAGTTAAAAAAATAATCATTGCAATTCTATTTTGCAGCTTGAGTTAAAAACCACTGATCTATTCTAAGATCCTACTTTTTAGAGATGAGGAAGCTAAGGCCCAAAGAGAGAAAAATGGCGAGGTAGAAAATTCAAGCCTCCTGACTTTAAACCTAGTGAGTTTTCCATACCTGCATTGTTCTCAGTCATTGCAGTTGTGAGAATTCTCTCTGGAGCATTCATAATGATTTGATGAAGCCCTAGGTTCTACTTACAACCTAATAAAGCAGAATCTGCTCACTCCTTAGGAAGTCCAGATGAACACCAAAGTTGAGAACCATTGCAATTTACCCTGAGTAATGATTTTTATCATAAGAAAAGAATATAATCAATATTTCTCTCCTCCATCTTTTCAAATTGATTATTCTATTTTTGTTAGCTTATACACAGATAGGTATAGATTTTTTTTTTAGTGTACTATGATCCTATTTGGGGGGACATTCTCTCCACAGCAATAATTCATTACGACCATAAGTCTCCTTTCCTTTGTTTTTCTTCATTCTTTTTTAATCCTAAATTCTCATTTATATTCTCATTTATAATCATCTAAATTCTCAAGATGTTGAGATGAGGCAATAAGTAAATATTAAAATTGAATAGGAAAAATATGATGCATTATGATTAAAACTAGAATGTCTAAATACCTACCAAGAATTTGGCAGATATAATTGTTAGTCTAGGAAAATATAATTTAATTAATAGTTCATTAATAGTTTAATTAGTTTTAGGAAAAAACACATTCATTGAAAAAATTTCAATTTATGAGGCACTATACTAATAAGCAATTTATATGCACTATCTCATATAATCTTAGCAATAACCCTATGAGGTAATCATTATAATTATCTCCACTTTAACAAAAAACTGAGGCATAGAGAGATTAAGTAACTCGGCCAAGGTCACATAGTTAGTAATTATTTAAGAATTTATAAATTGGAATGATTCACAAAGATATTTGTCTGTGTCCTTATACAAAGCACTAAATATATATAAGTAGTTCTAGAAGTCAATGATATTAGGTATAAAGAAGACCAACTGAGAAAGTACTGGGCTACTTTCAAAACCTGTATTTTATATTAATTCAATATATCAAGGCTTCTGGCTGTCCTGGTGATTTTCTGGATATTTTCATTTCAAAATTTGACACAAGAAAATACTAATGACCTGAATAGACCAATATTATGAAAAAATTATCAAGAAATTACCTCTAGTATATTTTAGGCTCAAGTGAGTCTGCAAGTACATAATTTCAAACATCAAAGAATGGATTATTTCTGATTAAAACTATTATAAAAATATGGAAAGCTATTCAACTTATTTTATAAAGCTAGCAAAATCCCAGTGCCAAAACTTGACAGAAATAGTACACAAAAGACCATTGACATTTATAAATATAAAATCTCAGTAAAATATTAGTACACTGTCTTAGTAGTAATTAATTGACTCATGAACTATAAGCAGAGTGTATCAGGGAAATAGGAGATTATTTCATATCAGAAAATCTATATATAAAATTTATTGTATAGTAGGTCCAATAAGAAAATTCCTATGAAAATTTTAATAAAGAATTTTAAATAAATAGCCATTATTGTTTTAAATGGAAGTTCTGTTTTTAAAAAATCCTCAGAGAACTACAAAAAGAAGAATACAACTAGTAGCTACCTATCTTTAAATTAAATGGTGATAGAAGATTACCAATAAATAGACAATGTCAAACTTAAAAGTGTAACATACCCCATTTACATAAAACTAAAACCAGATTACTGTCACCATAATTTAACACTATTCCCTTATTTTTCTAGCAAATCCATTAAGTATCAAAGAAACCAAGCTTACCATTTCTACACTTTGTGTTAGACTTTGGAATAATTTACAAGTGAATGGTCAACTGAAGGTTTGGGTGAGCATATTCAGTTTCTATTAACAAATATTTACAACAAGTGAAAAAAGGACAATTTTCTTTAATATGAATGTTTAATAAGCTTTGAAGTCATCCAAGCTTCCCAGCTAAATATTACATTCCTGGGAAATTAACTTAAAAACTTTGTAGTTGAACTACTGATTATCACTGAGATCATCTTTCTCAATTTAAATAAACATCAAAGACAAAAGAATTATGATAGTAAGAAAAAGAACATATATATAAATGTAAATAAGAGAAAATCTCCCAGATAGTCTTGTAAAACAATAATAATAGATGGAGTCACTTTAAAATGGAGCTGGAGCTGCCACCCCAGAGGAACTGCTCCCTACATGTCTTACGCCTCAAAACTTGGGAATGTTAAAACAGGACAAAACGACGTTTGAGCTGTGCCTAAAACAACATTGTGTCCCAAAGAACTGTTTGCAAAGATAACAAGACAGCAGACATTATGGCTACCAGTCTGATGACTACCAGACTGAAAATTAAAAACCCTGTTTAGAATTAGAATCACTGTGTTAGCTTTTCTGCACCAATAGAAATGCCTTCCTTCTATCCATGTAATTGTCCCCCTTCCCTTTCTCATAAATACGTATTTCCTTTGTCTCCTAATCAGAACATTATTTGGGCTTCTGCCTGAATCAATGCTTCTCAAATAGCTATTCTTTTTCATCTCAAATAAATGCTTATTGCCTCTCACTTTGAAAAAATGCCTTTTATTTTTAGACTAACAGTCTCCAACAAAACAATTTCTTCTTTGTACCTCCATGGTATGTAGAAAATAAATATTCTCTCTTCTTTATCTTAAGACAATTTAACAATGTTTACAGTCTCTAACTATTTACTGGCCACAAATACAATTGTAATTTTGGCATTTCTATAACATGGGTCAGTAACAGACATTACCTTCCTGATTTCTAAAGGCACACACTACAATACAAAATAATAGTGTTGAAAATTTATGTTTTGTTTTATTTTGTTTTGGGCATCAAAATTATGCTCAGAGACTGATTTTATCTTTGCAGCAATTTATTTAACAAAGACTCACTATAGCAGGAGTTTCACAAGTCAAGAGCATACAAAATAATCTCTCTAAATAATCCAGGTAAAAAAAAATAACATACTCCAAACAAATAACAGATTAATCACACTTGTTCCAGGCAAGGGGAGATGAAAGAAATCAAGTCCAAATTCAGTTTAAGGTGTACCTTTTATATGAGCTTGGTTTCTTGGGAGAGTCAGCTTAATGTACCAGGAGCTGACTTCAGAAGCCATTGCAAAAACGAAAGTCCTCTGTCGCTAGAGCACGTTTCTAGGGGACAAAGGTGCTGGTGTGGGTGGTCATGGCAGGATGCCCTGAGGGTTTTCACTCCAGAAACCAGTGCTCAGCTTGCACCACTGACGCACCAAGGCAGAAACAGATGTCGCTTCTCTTCCTGAGACTGTGTGTGGTTTAACACCATGGCTGACCAAAGAGTCGCCTTGGCCACAGCAGGAGCAAGTGTCTCAAGATCTTCAGAGAACTGCGTTAGTTAGCAAAGCGTGCCTTACCCAACTGTCAAATAGTCCTCACAAATTTTTAGTATTTAGAGTCTAAATGTCCCCTTGCCATAATTGCTTCTCCACATGTTCTTATTGGTAAGCCCCCATGGAACCCCTTAGCAGCTGAGCTGCTGAGTGCTTATCAACAACAGCATTATCTGTTGCTGTAGATAATGACCTCCTGACACAACTTCATTTTTATATCAAAACAACTTCTAAAACCAACTTTTTTTGTCTTTGTCATAAACAAGGAATTAAAACAACTTCACTTAAGTGACCAATAAGTGGGTTTGAAATCACATTAAACCAATATACAACATACACACACATGCACGACACACACGACAAACACATGTGCACTTACACAGTGGAAAGTTCTCGAATTTAGTTGTCTGACCTCATATATATTTGTTTATAAATATAAATATAAATGTAAATGTAAATATAAATATATATCCCAAGACAATCAACAGAAAAATTCTAAGGATCAATAACAATAAATATGAAGTTTCAGTAATATGACCATAAATAAGACAGATAAGCAAAAATCAAGATTTCCTAATGTCAAATGACAATTGTAGGATATGAGTACAGTCTGTGAAACTAAAACCAAAATTAACTATACATAAGCATTGAACTCGAGTTGATAAAATTGTTTCCTACAAGAGTACAGGTTAACAATTTCTTTTGGGGGGAAAGGGGCTGTTCAAATACAACATTTTATTAACATGGTAGTTGTCTTTGTTGTAATTCTTATACTTCTCTACATGTATACTGAAATTGAACAGTTAAGTAAATGGACAGCAGATGGTGGGAGCAGCAGGGTTTCTCACTGAGAGTTCACAGATAAGCAAGAGCTGGAAGTTTGAATGAACATGTGGTAATGGATCAGAATTGGCAACATCAGTATAAATTTTTGTTCAGCTTAATATGAATATAGATGGTTATCTAGAGACATATGTATAGAAATGTATATATACACAAGTTAGTATAACACATATTCCTTGGTTTGTCAGCCAGTAGAAGGTACCCTAGAGATGATCTCATCAAAATGGCAATTGGTCTCTGTACCCGTCCTTCTAAAAAACCCATAATTCTAGTCTAATCACAAGAAAACTATAAAATGAATTCCAGTTGGGGGACATTCTACAAAACACTTGACCAGTATTCCTCAAAACATTCAAGGTCATAAAAAAAAAAACCAATGGGCCGACCGAGTGGCGCGATGGTTGGGAACTGGCTTGGGACGCCAGAGGGCCCCGGTTCGGATCCCACATATGAGGGCCAGTGACACTGCCCTCCACAGCTAAGATGCTGAACAACAGCTCAACCTGGAGCTGGGCTGCCGTGAGTCACCGGCGACGATGTAGGCTGCAGCCCCTGTGACAGTGGGTTGCCATGGGCTACCGTGTGTAGCCAGCAGCCAGCGTGAGCGGCCAGCAGCCGCAGTGAGCGGCCGTCCAGAAGCCGGCGACTGATCTGCCTCACCCGGGAAGAGCGCAATGATGGTGCCAACTTGGGCCAGTGAAGCAATGTCCTCCACAACTAGATTTGAAAAACAAAACGACAGCAACTTGTCTGTTCCCCTTCCCCCAATTCCCCAGCACTGTTCCCATCCCCCAATTCCCCAATTAAAAAAAAAAAATCTTTAAACAAAAAAAAACTCTGAGAAACTCTCACAGCCAAGAGGAGCCAAAGGGCAGATGATTCCAAAATGTAGCATGATGTCCTAGATGGGATCCTGAAACAGAAAAAGGACGTTAGGTAAAAATAAGGGAAATCTGAATAAAATATGGACCCTTGTTAACAGTAATGTATTAATACTGGCTTCTTAATTGTAACAAATGTATCATAATAATGTAAGATATTAATAATGGGAAACTGGAGTGCCTCGCCAGTTTTTAATAAAAGGAACTTTCTATACTATCTTCACAATTTTTCCATAAATCAAAAACCATTCTGAAAAATAAAGATATTTTTTACAAGAGACAATTGTAGGCAGTTAAAATATAAAACTAAAAAAAGTTCCCTTTCATAATAGGAACATAAAATACCTAGGATTAACCCTAATCAGAAGTGAGCAAGTCCTATTTGAAGAAAAGAAATAAAACTTCCCTGGGTGATATGAAAGATTTTGATAACTGCGTAGCATAAGTATTTGTAGAAAAACTGAGAATAGTAAACATGTTGTTTCCTTCCAAACTACAGTAGATCTCCTTGTCTATGGGGGATACTTTCTAAGACCCCCAGTGGCTGGTTGAAATCATGGACAGTACCAAACCCTATACATATATACATACTATGTTTTTTCCTATACATGCATACCTGTGGTAAAGTTTAATTTATAAATTAAGCCCAGTAAGAGATTAACAATAATGAAATACAACAATTATAACAATGCACTGCAATAAAACTTTCTCTCTCTCCCCCCACGCCCCCCGCATAACCAATGTGATAACAGAGATGGCTACTAAGTGACTAGAGGACAGGTAGCACATACAGAGTGGATATGCTGGACAAAGGGATGATTCACATCCCAGGTGGGTTGGAGCAGGACAGCATGAGGTTTCATCACACTACTCAGAACAGCACACAATTTAAAACTTATAAACTGTTTGTTTCTAGAATTTTCTATTTAATACTTTCAAACAGCAGTTGATCTCAGGTAACTGAAACCACAGAAAGCGAAGCCATGGATAAGGGTGGGACTACTACAGCATATAATGTTAGTGGAAACCTAAATGGCGCTTATTCACTACTTATAAAAATGTAAAATGGTACAACTACTATGGCAGTTTCTTAAAAGTTAAATATACACCTACCTTTGGACCTAGCCCTTTTTCTCCTCCCCAAAAGAAATGAAAACATATGTTCACACAAATATTTGTATTTGAATGTTCTTAGTAGCTTTATGTGTAATAACCAAAACCCGAGGGGAAAAAACATGAATGTTCATCAATAAACCAGTGGATAAACAAAATGTAGTTATGTCCATACTAATGGAATAACACAAAACAACAACAGAAAAAGAGGAATAATTATTAATACATGTAACAATGTCATTGAATCCAAAAAAAATCATTATGCTGAGTGAAAGAAGTCAGATACAGTGTATGATTCCACATGAATAAAATTCTAGAAAATGTGAACCAATCTATAGTGACAGAAAACAGATCAGTGTTTGCTTGGGGCCAAGGGCAGAAAAATGGTTGCATGCAAGTTGGCTCAGGGAAACGTTTAGGGGCGATAGAAATGTTCCATATATTGATTATAGTGGAAGTTTCATGGGGTTATACAAATACAAATGACCAATTCTTATCAAACTGTCTACTTTAAATGAATGGATGCAGTAATTATATATAAACTATGTATGCCTCAATAAAGTATTTTAAAAACTTAAATCGAGTATGGGCCAGATTTAGCAAAATATTTTTTTCTTATAAATATATGACAAGAGGAAAGAAGACATTTGTAATAAAAGGCAATAAGTGGATCCTTTCAAATAAAAAACAAATCCAGATTTAGTAAGGATATATTTTATTGAAAAGGTAATTGCAAGGAGGAAAAAGGTTTACTGCAATAGCGAGAACTTCTACCATAAGATCTGCAAGCTTCTCCTTTATAGAAGGAATGAACAGGCTAGTAAGAACCCAGTGTGGAGTAGTGGAGAAAGAGCATGGAATTGGAGCATTTTTTAATCCTGAGGCCGGCCTGTTCTCTGGAGAGGCTGTTAGAGATTGTATGCTGGCTCAGGTTGAGAACGGGTCAAGGTTCAGCAGCCTGCAGGAAGGAAAGAATCTAAAACAAATGTTGATTAACAAGCATTTGTTCCCCTTGATCAAGACAAAATCCTTCAGTTGATCATTCATGAATGCGAATTTGGGGATCTGCCTGTGACCTCGTTATAGGTAAATAAGGTAAATTAAAAAAACCCTATAACATCCTTGAGTCTTATATAATATGATGACATATATGGGAACAAGTGCTTCTTTGTTGCAAGCCATGTCTGGAACACAAAGGATGGAAATTTTATCAACCTTTGCTCTTTTCCAGGAGCACAGGCTCAGGTAAATTCAACACTGTCACTCTTTTCTAGACAAGGCAGCTATATTGTACAATTCCAGAGGGGCATTTTATTCTGCTCCTAGAGAGTAATGCATGTGAATCAATGGTAATTAAGACCAATTAATGGAACAAAATAGATAACTCTTGAACTCTTATAACTCTTACAGCATATAGAAAAACCTAAAACATGAAAAAATAATATAATACCAACCCATGGGGAAATCACACATTTTTCAAAGGATGATGTTAAGACTGGATCTTTGGATAAAAAGCAGATTAGAGCTGCACATAATATCAAAAACTAAAATAGATAGCAAACAAAAAGTTGAATTTAAAAATTATATCATCTTTAATAAACTGATAGAAAATATAGTTTAATATTTAGCTGATACATGAGGAATGTCTTTATAGCATAAGGGCAATGCAACAAAAGCATAAATTAAAAATTTATGGTTATATAAAACTATAAAGTATTTGCATGTCAAAAGCAACATAATAAAATTTTAAAACACCTAATAAAATCCACCACTCCCCTTTCACCCATAAGGAAGCATCATTTGCCTTGACTTGTAAGTGATTATTGACATGGGAGAAGAAAGGATTCGGAGGGATTATATCATGAAACCATTGAGTGCAGACCTAATAATCAGCCAATGTGCATAGATACAGCCACATCCATTATTAAAATGCTGGGTTATAACATCTGCTTCCTGGAGCTGCACCTTTCCTATTCTTGATCTAGCAAACAAAGAGGTACACGTGGCACAGGAGGAGGCTTCCAGGAACCTGAACCAGCCCTGTTATTTGCATTCATTCTGATTAGACAATTGGGTTCTATGTGGTACTGATTATTAAACACTTTTGAGTATCATCCTCCTTGATTGTATAGATATCATCCCAGAGCATTTTTAGTACCAGGAAGAAGAACCATCTTGTCGTTCCTTCCCTTCCTTCCTCCTTCCTCTGCTGTCAAAGAGCCACGTTAAATAAGTTCATTTCTACAATTGCCTGGAAGGATGACAGAGAAAATTATTAACTGAAATTTTCAACATAAGGAGAATGAGGTAGTACCCAAGAAAGTTATTACCTGTCATGCAAAATAAAACACCTGTAAATGGGGGTGAGATGTAAGAAAGAGAGGGAGAAAAGCAAAGTTCAAAGAAGATGGATGGGGGGGGGGAGGCCCACCGACAAGCTCAGTTGGTTAGAGCACAGTGCTCATAACACCAAGGTTGCCGGTTCGATTCCCACATGGGCCACTGAGTTGTTCCCTCCACAACTAGATTGAAACAACTCCTTGACTTGGAGCTGATGGGTCCTGGAAAAACACACTGTTCCCCAATTTAAATAATAATAATAATAATAAAAATAATAATAATAATAGAAGAAGAAGAAGATGGATGGGGAGGCCCTACCAAGAGATGATAGACTTCCATCTGTCTATGGGAACCGCACTACCCCAATAGGGATTTCAAAGCTGACACCTATGGTCTAGGCTTATGGATTTCATTCCATACATTATCTATCTAAGGAGATAAAAATCTTAATCTTGAAATTTTAGAGGAACAAACACCTCCTTTCTGACAGCTTTGAGCCCCAGAGAGCATCTTGGTCTAACAAATCAAATTGGCAATTCTTCATTTGAGCTAACAACTAAAAGTTCTAGCTCTCCTTTTAAATTGTTCTGTTTTGAATCTAAGTAGTATATCGAGGGAAATACCTACTTTGCTTAAAAGCATTCTAGCAGTTATCTTTTGCTCTTCGTACTTAAATATCCCTGAAGGAAAATGCTGCAAATGTAAATTTTAAGTAACTTTCAGTTTTGAAAGTTGAAGTTCCACAATCAGTATATTGTGTCAAACTCCTTGAGCAGAGAGAGGACAGGTTTTGCTCATCTGCTTCCGCCACAGCAACAACCCTGCATGTGAGTTCCTATAGTAACTTGCAAGGACCTTGAGCTCAAAAACTGTGCCTTTCATCACCCTATCCTTGACACAATGAACCCAGCTATTAACAAGGAGCCTCAAAATGGCGCTAGAATTCAGCTTGATACAAAAATACGGAAGCAGAAACCACTGTCATGAATTATGGAGGTCTAGAACCACTGGGCTCCTCAGAGATAATCTTCTATAATCTATTCATTACATGGCTAAGGAAACTGAAGACCAGACATTTTACGTTACTAATGAAAGACCTGATAGAAAGATAGTGCTAGAGAGAACCAAGTTCCCGTTTTCTTTCATGTATTTTCTTAAAGGTACCACATAAATAATTAGGAGAAGTAAGGCTGCAATAGTGCCATCTATGGGCCAATTATTCCATGCTAGGCAGTACTTATGCTTCTTCTGTAGACTTAAGGCAGTTAAAATTGAATATCTTTTATTTAGACAATTGGAGAGATTTAAATAAGATTTTAGGTTAGATAACAGCATTAAACCAATGTTAATTTTCTTGTTTTAAAAATTGTATGTGGTTGTATAAGAAAATATCCTTGTAATGGAGAATAATACGCTGAAGTATTTAGGGGTAATGAGGCATCATGTCTGCAGCTTACTTTTAGATGGTTCCAAAAAAACAGTGTGAGTGTGTGCGTGCATTGCGGGGGGGGGGAGAAAGAGAGGGAGAGAGAGAGATAGCTCGGATTGGAATGAGAACAGGATGAAAAGAAATGCACCAGATTAAGGATGTGTTTTAAAAGTGAAGTCAAAAGATTGGCTGATAATTTAGATATACAGGCTAATGGAAAACTCACAGGTTTTTGGTTGGAGTAATCAAGTGATATTGGTGTCATCAATTGAGATAGAGAAGGCTGGGGTGATGAACATGTCTGGAAAAACGGGGTATCAAGGACCAACATTGAAATTATGTAGAAGTATTAAGTATTCAGCTGGATATAAGAATCTGGATTATTGAGGAGAGGACAGGAATGGACATGAAGATTTGAAATTAATGCTGATATTAAATATGTTTTTGATTACAAAAAAAACCAACAGAGATTTGACTATACCCTAGAAATACCTGGGGATTACCTGATTTTAGAAGGAGCAGCAAATAAAATGAACCATCACTGTGCTATATGTAGCTTTTACTACAGCCAACTCATGAGATCTTTTCAAATCTGTGTGATTATATTGTAGACTTCCAAGAGGTCTGGAACATGAAGGTGACCACTGGTGCTTCTGTATCTGTTTTCAGTTTATTGTTTTTGGGAATAGAACTGGTGGTGAAAGGAATGAAGAACATATGAACAGGAGAAATTGGATATTTCTCAAAACAAATATAAATCATTGAAATAGCATATATGTATATATGTGATTTAACAGAAATAGAATTCTAAAATAAATATCCTTTCAATTTCATTATAATACTAACCTCAAAATTCCTGTGAAGATGAACAGGATGTAGCCTTGCCACTGACAAACCCTTTTGAATATGTCAAATACGCACCATTTTACTGAATTCCATTCTGAAGCAGATGAAACTATAGCAAAGCCCTGATGTTATTTCTGAAATTAAAACTTACATTTACATAGCACTTTACAATTTATGAAGTCTTTTTACCAACATTATTTCATTTTGCTCTTCCTTACAGCCACATGGTAAATAAGATGTATATTATTATCATCTCTATTTGACAGGTAAGGAAAAATGACAGCCTCCAGAAAAGAAGTGGCTTGTTTAAATTAACATGACAAGTGACAAGTAACAATTAAATGACAAGACTATGCTTAAAAGCTAGGTCTTCTATCTCTGGGGCTACTGCTCTTTCTGTGACACCATAAAGCTTCTTTCATTTTTTTCCACACTGTTAGGTGGGCATTTATTAAGAGTTTCCCCAATTTCATAATATACAAAATTGAGACTACTTAGAGTGAAATGAATGACTTGACATCATGAAATTACGTATATCAGAAAGAGCTATGGATAGAATTTATATTTCCTGAGTTGCTATTTCTTAAGTAATCCATTAAACATCCACTGATGATTGAGCTAGAGATGTTTACCACTGCAAATGATTGTTTCTACTATATAAATACCTTGAGCTAAATCCAGGAGCACAATGCGCTTGCTATTAATTCTCTTGTGAATGCTTATAACTTAATCTCTTACTTCCTTTATTTTAAGTTTCCAAAGAGATAATGGTCATATTATATAAGCAACATGCATGTTTTTAAACCTGTTTTGCAGAAGGAAGTTGAAAAATCACAAAATTGCTGAAGCAGATGTGACTACTGCCAAAAAAAAAGAGGAAGTTTAAAGAAAAACTAAATATACAAATAATGTCAGAATATCAGATGTTAGAATGCTTGAGTGGACGCACTGTGGAGTCACACATGGGAAATCTTACATTTTACATTTTGGAGACATGTTATACACAAAGCCCCTATTCAGTGAAAATGCCACTATATGGGTATATGATGTGTGATTTATTTTGTTTATTTTAGTAGAGGTATAAGTGCAGTTTAAGACTAGCCCAGAGAATTGCAAGTTGAAATTTTCTCCACTGAGTAGAATGTTTCTCTTCTAAACTATATATATATATTTTTTTTTTAAAGCATTTGTTCTTGCATTTGAATAACAATTTTTGTATACAAACTCCAGGATTAGAATTCAATATGGTAACATATCAGTTGACAACAATTAATTTTGACCCAAGGCGTATAGTTATAGTCCCAACTGACTTGTTACTTGCCCTGGAAATTCTCTTAACTAAAAATGTGTTCAGTGGCCCACAACTATTGTATAAAACAGATCATTAGTTAAAGACCAAAAAGATTCATACTCTTCTATACATATATTTAGCCAAACCAAGATTATTCTAAGCCAATACAATCCGTGGTGTGAAAGAGCAGCGGTATGTATAATCCCAAATAGTTCATAATCTCCAAAAAGAAATTTAGGACATGCATTTTAGTAAAATGTGAATATTTAACAACTTGAGTTCACAGTTCCTAAAAGAGATTGTTATATTATGAATACTGAAGCTCTAACGAGACGAGAGCTAGATTTTATATTTCGGTTCCTGACTACAATATTTTCAAACCAGAAATCATTATAAATTATCTGAAATCGTCTGCGATCAGTCCTGCTCTAGATAATTCATGAAGCCTGGTCAGCCTCATTTCCAGCTCTTACCCCAGTTTCCTGTGCCCAGATCCCCAAGTCCTCTTTCCAAAGACAGAAGCTCTTGATTCACAGCCTGATCCTAAGCTTTAAAAACAGTGCTGCCTTCTCTTCAGTAAGACAGTTCAAAAGGTTTTTTTCATTACGGTTTTCTGAATTTTCTAAGTTCTCTATAATAAGCAATCATTAAAATCAGTGTTTAAGAAGCAATAAAAATATTTTTAAGGGATTTAAGAATTATTTGGGGCTGGCCGAGTGGCGCTTTGGTTAAGAGCTGGCTTGGGACACCAGAGGGCCCTGGTTCAGATCCCACATAAGAGGGCCAGTGACACTGCCCTCCACAGCTAAGATGCTGAACAACAGCTCAACCTGGAGCTGGGCTGCCATGAGTTGCCGGCGACGGCGTAGGCTGCAGCCCCTGCTGCAGTGGGTTGCCATGGGCTACTGTGTGTAGCCAGCAGCCAGCGTGAGCGGCCAGCAGCCGCAGTGAGCGGCCGTCCAGAAGCCGGCGACTGATCTGCCTCACCCGGGAAGAGCGCAATAATACCAACATGGGCCAGTGAAGCGACATCCTCCACAACTAGACTGAAGAACAAAACGACAGCAACTTGTCTGTTCCCCTTCCCCGATTCCCCAACGCTGTTCAGCCCCCAATTCCCCAATAAAATCTTTAAAAAAAAAAGAATTATTTGTTCAACTTGCAAGTGATTCATTAACAAGTGATACCGAGTCTTGCCATTTGTTGCATCCTAGCTCAGATTCCCAGCCGTAATCATCACCTTCATACCCTCAGACTTCCTGGTTGGGAACTCTGTCTTATTCTCTCTATGGTCACAAAGGCCTTGGAGCCTTTCACTGAGCCTGCTTCTTGCCACTCTCATCCCTGGAACTGGGGCCCTGTTAACTGTTGGCTCACTTCCCTCATATTGCATGCCCTTTCTCTGGCTCACCACTAATTTCTGTTGCCGAATTCACCAGAACCCAAGTTCTGTAAGTGCTGGGGAGGTTACAAACTGATGGCCCATAGGGCATATGTGACCCACTAACATAGCTAGTTTGGCATAGTCAGTATTTGAAATTTTAAAATATGAATATCTGTGGGCCAAAAATATGTTCTCCGGTTTGCCACAGTCTCTAGCCCTGCCTGTTTTACTACACCTGCCCCTGTATAACTTTGCTTATCTGCCTGGGGCTTGAAACCATTTGAGTTAGACCCCTAGAGAGAAAGCCCCTTCACCATCCTAACAAAGCCCTTATCATCATCTCAACTGGATTATGCTTACCTAGTACCTCAAGAGAATGTCTAATTCCAAGTCTCAATTTCCCCTAGACCTTCCGGCTCCACTGATGTCAGCAAGCCCAGTGTGTGAAATGACAATACCATCTCAGACGCTGAAACAGTGCGGGGAGGGGCAATATTTGCATTCTGTGCTAGAATTACTGACTTATTTACTACACCCCTCCAAATGACAGCTGCACTCTGAAGAAATATAAAAAGAAACACAGCAGACAAGGGAAGTACAGAATAGCCCAGATACTAATGAAGATGAAAATCTGATGGCTACTGATGTGAGAGTTAACGGGACATTTTGACGAGTTAAAAGTGAGCATTACAAAGATGGGTGTTCATTGTCCAACCTCTCCATGTAGTAGGGTCCGGGTCTCCCCAGGAAGGGCACCCAGCTCTATGCCCACCTCAACTAAGGATTCATTCCTGTGTTCCATGCAGTATATTAGGAATTTGTGCAATTGTAGTTTGGGGAATATTTGGAGGGTGAAAAAGTCAGAATAGGTGGAACAAAGAAGGAGAAGTCAGAATGGCATGAGAAGCAAGAAAGCAAGAATGAGTGGAAGTAAGGAGGAAGGGGGAAAGGAATGTGGGGAAGCAGGAAGGCAAATTAATAATTTATTGAGCATGTACTAGGTACCAACATGTACTCAATCCTTTTATAGATATCATCTCATTTAGTACTCCTACCCTCTCTTAAGTTCAGAGAACTAAGGATTTACTCAAGGTCACAGGGGCAAAAAGCAACAAAGTTGGAATATAAAGCCAAATCTGTGACTCAAAAGTCCATGCACTTTTCATGATACCACAACGTGCTCCAAGGTGATTTATTTTAATCTGTGCAGCAAAAGTGAACATGAAAGCTAACTCAGTGCTTCATGCATGTGTTGAATGAATAAACTTAACTTTCAAAACAATCCTGTGAGATAAGTACTGTTTTTTCATTTTTCACAGGTAAGGAAACTAAGGGTCAAAGAACTTAGATATCACACTGAAAGCCAAAGGCTTTTGCAAACATCAGCATTATCACTTGGTGTATGCCACAGGCAGAAGGGTCCCCATTCTCTGCACAGCTTGCAAAGAGGTGAGCTAGGTGGAGCCAGGGTGGAGCTGGATGCATAATAGGGCTGCATCAAGACAGGGATCCCACACTCTGTTGCTGTCCCTTTTACAGGGCAAGATGAGAGCGGACTTATAAGTAGGAGCACAATGTCTGGGCTTGGACACTAAACCGTCTGGGCTTAGGTGCCAGTTGTCTGTAAACACGAGTTGTTAGCTCCTGTGGGAAGTTGGTTAGGGTGCAGCTTTTCCCAATGGGGAGAAAGAAAACCACTGGGGCCACACATTGGTTCAGACGCAGCCCCTTCCACTGGTGACAGAAAAGGGGTCCCCTGCCCGAACTGGCTCATCCAGACACAACCCAAAGAGAACTTCTAGGGTCATTTATCAGACAATTCACCTTCTCTTTATTCATTCACTAAAAATAGTGGCAGAGCTGGGACTGAAATCCAGGTCTTTTGATTTCAGAACCTAGTTTGGAAAGCTAGCTCTTGTTGAATGAAGACAACAGCCAAATCCAATGGCTATGGTAAACTCAGGGTTGTTTTGCATGACTTATTTGGGATTTTAGGTGTTGAAATGGCAGGTGATAGTCAAATAGGTAAATAGCACTATCCTGGTTCCAGGTAATGGATCTACTCATTTCACCCCAGACACAGCTAAAGACTTGAGGAGCAAGATGTCTGCAACTCGGAGAGGAAGGGTACCTCAGAGCCTGACAAAGGGAGTCATAGGAAACCTTTCCATTAAAGGACAGCTTCACAAATAACTGTACTCTCTGTTCTTCACCAAAACATCTCTTTATGAAGAAATATTCTGTACAAAGAAATACAGAAGATCAAACGGCATTTCCACTTTAAGAAGCTTGGGTCTTTCCTACTAATTTACAATGTCATTTGTGTTTCTAAAATGAAGTAGACTATATGTAAGGAGTCTTACTGTGAATACTTTTGTAAATACCCCATGATTTTTAACACTTTCCAACTTTTTTAAACATGAATGTTTTATTTGAAATCAGGATAAACGGAAAGATGTTCTTTTTTTTTTCTTTTTGCCTTTGGATTTTTATCTTTTATTCTGTAATAATATTTCTCTTTTTTTTAAGTTTATTAGGATGACAATGGTTAGTAAAGTTACATAGGTTTCAGGTGTACAATTCTGCCATACATCATGTATATATCACACTGTGTTTTCACCACCCAGAGCCAGTTCTCCTTCCATCATCATATATTTGATCCCTTTTACCCTCATCTATGACCCTCCTACTCCCTTACCCTCTGGTAACTACTATTGTCTGTGTCTATGAGTTTTTGTTTCTTTGTTTGTCTTGTTCCTTAGTTGCTATCAGTTTTATATCCCACATATCAGTGAAATCATATGGTTTTCGACTTTTTTGTGTTACTTATTTTGCTTAGCATAATAATCTCATGTGGCTGCAAATGGCACTATTTCATCTTTTCTTGTGGCAGAATAGTATTCTATTGTGTATATATTCCACATCTTCTTTATTCAATCATCTATCAAAGGACACTTTGGTTGTTTCCATGTCTTGACCACAGTAAATAAAGCTGCAATGAACACTGGAGCACGTATTTCTTTATGGATAAATGTTTTCAAATTTTGGGGGTAAATATACAGGAGAGGGATTGCTGGGTCATATGGTAATTCTATTATTAATTTTTTGAGGACCGTTTTTGAGGACTGCCTTCCATAGCAGCTGTACCAGTCTGCATTCCCACCAACAGTGTATGAGGGATCCTTTTTCTCCACAGCCTCTCCATATGAAAAGATGCTCAACATCACTAATCATCAGAGAAATGCAAATAAAAACCACAATGAAATATCACCTCACACCAGTTAGAAAGGCTATCATCAACAAGACAACTAATTTTTTAACTATAATTAATTTTAAATACAGTTTTCCTTAAACTGTTTAGTTTTCTCTATTATGTTTTTGTTCTATCTCTATAGTAAATTTAAAGCAAAGACTTGCATTTTTCTTTATTCTTTAAAAGGTTGAGAGATGTTTTGTTATGTCATGCAAAGAACAGGTACTGATATAACAATGCTCCTGTTTTTATTCCTTTCTATCTTAAAACTGAACCAGAGATTACAGGCAAACAATAAGGCTTTTTTTCCTAAATCAAACTTTTTTTCCCCACAAATAACTCATGTGATGAAGTGATATTACCTCCTTTTTGTGTGAGACTAAAATCAGGGCTCCAGTGTTCACTTATTCCTACATTTTATCCTTGGAGGCATGGGCCTGTGAATCAAATGACACATTGCTAATATATATGATTCACAACGATTATTTACAGATAGAACATTTACCCTGTAGATGGGTTTATTTTCTCTGTTTTCCTATGCTTTATTTCCTTCCTTCTTTGCTTTCCTTTCCTTTTTCCCTTCTTTCCTTAGCTGTACAGCCTATAATTTAACTCATAAAGAAACCTAATGTTAATAGTAAAGTTCTATTTTATGATAAAAATGGGAGAGCTGAATGTTAAAATATAAATGTGAGAAAGTAAACTTTTACTGAATTTGTACTATATTTTTATACTACATTTGTGCTATATTTGTACTATATATTTGTACTATATTTCTTCATGCAGCCTACTATATTGGTAATGTAATGTTGTGCCTTGAGCCTGTAAATATTGGTAATTTTTGCAAGACATTTCTTGGTACTTGTGATCAGTGCATAGTTGGGTGGGTGTGTCTTAGATTGGGTTTCCCCAGAAGCATATCCTGAGACAAGGATTTGTGTGCAGATAGTTTACTTGGGAGGTGAATCTCAGGAGCTCTAGCAGAGAATGGGGAAGTAAAATAGGAAAGGGGAAAAAAAAGAAAGGCAAGAAAGTTAGCTTTCATTAAGCAGATTATAGCTGTGTAGCTCTAGCAAGTAGGTAGAATTGGCTTTTGAGTCATCCCATTGAAAGCCAGGGCTCTTCTTCTTGGAGAAAGGAGATATAAATATGGAATTAGGAAGATAAGAAAGACACTGTGACATTTGATTGGAACTATCAGTATTAGTACAAACTTATAACTTGTAAAAAGCATGTGTGTGTGTGTGTGTATACGTACATATGTGTGTACGTATACACACACACACAGAGTGATAGCATTTCTACTGGGAGATTGATGGTTTTTTTGTACATTTGGGTGGACTGGACATTTTAAAGGCAAGAACCGGTGGCCCAAAGCAATGTGAGAAATTCCCCAAGGGGAAACTCAGAGGGAAAGTGTTTTTCTCTTCTTTTTTGGACAATATCTTTTAAAGCTCTTTTCTGCTCTAAACTGGGTATATTTTTGCATTTTTATTTAATAAGGAGGTTGCCTACACAATCACTTTTCCCTTAATCAGTTCAAGAAAGCAGGATAACATTTGCCATAAAATAAGCTTTTCTTCATCTTTATAAAATAAACTTAAGAGACTACAAATGAAAACTCAATACTTGATAAATAAAGAAGGTTGTAGTAGAGTAGCATTAAGTAAAAGACTTTTGTTTACAAAACAGAGTGAGGTCATCTGATTCAAATGGTGGCAGATCAGATCACTCATTATGGGCCTTTTCACCCAGGGTAAATACAACTCTGCAAGAAATATAAGACATCTGATCATAAGCATCAGCAAGCTAACAAGTGAATGAAGAAGTACTGGTCAAGATGTACGCTAAGACAGAACTCCAGAAAATGAACCTGAAATTTGGGAACACTTCTGAATATGTTTATTAGTTCCTGAAGAGGTAGCTAAGAGTCTGAATATATTGATATTCACAAATATATACTTGCTCTCCTTTCCCCTCTTAGCTTCATTAAAGACATAAAATTATATAAAGTAATAATTATAACACTGTATTGTTGGGTTTATGACATTTATAGATGTTCTAGATATACTATATATAACAATAATACCACAAAGGGGGCAGAGGGATAGATCTACATAGGAGTCATGTTTCTATATCTCATTGAAATTAAGTTAGAATAAATCTGAAGCTGATGCTGATAAATTAAGACACATATGGTAAAGCCCTAGAGTAACCACTAAGAAAATAACAACAAAAGTAGTGGGAAAACATTATTAACAAAATTAAAATGATACATTAGAAAACATTTACTTAATGAAATGAAGGCAGTAAGGAAAATAGAGAAAAAAACCCATAAGATATACAGAATACAAACAGTAAAATGGCAGATATAAACCCAACTATATTAGTAATGATATTAAATGTGAATGGACTGAACAATCTAATCAAGGGCAGAGATTGTCCAACTGGATTAAATAAAAGAAGATCCAATTATATGATGACTACAGGAGACACACTTAAATTCAAATACACAAAGAAGATTGACAGTAAAAGGATAGAAGAGGCAAACAGCAACCACAAAAACCTGGAGTGCCTATACTAATATCAGACAGAATAACTTTACAACAACTAAAAATGCAATCTAATGTACCAAGATCATTAAAACATTTTCACCCTGTTCATACTCATCCTCAAAACCCATCCTAGTTCCCTGAAAAATTGTGGAACAAATTCCTTTTGCTTATGGAAATCCTGGCCATTCTTCAAAGTTCAGTTTAAGTTCAAACTCCTCTGTAAAGACTTCCCTGCCCATTCCCAAAGCTTTCTCCCTCACTTCTGAACACCCCAGTCAATATTATTTACACCATTTTTAGTAAAAAGAGTATTTCCCATCCATAAATTAGTATCTAAAAACAAACAAAATTAACTTCCTTTTTTTTTTCTGGTGCTCTGCCCAGATCTCCTCACTTTACTGTTTCCATAGGGGAAGCTTCCTCCCCCTTTCCATAATGCCTTCTACCTTTTGACCCCACAAACCTGTGTGGTCAGTTCATACTACTGTGCCTTAAAGTGACTTCTTTTTGCACATGAGCTGAAAACTATTTCCTTTGGGACATATAACAAGGCCTACTAAGCTTTATAAATACCACACTAGTTGATTCTAAGAGTAGTTCACTACCTCAATTTAAGATAGACTTAATGATAAGTTTATGATTATGTACATGTGGGTTTTATGTTGGGAAGGAAAAATGATCCAATAATGCAGTAGATGCTTTGGTGCATCACCCACATCTCCCCGTCAGGACCAAAGCACTCATTCCCACCAACCCCAAGTGTGTGAGCTATGGAGAGCCCAGAGCTGAGTCCCTCACTGGGAAGTGTTCTCTGCTGAAGAGATGTGCCTTGCCCAAGATTAGATGCTCTTCTCAGGGATGAACAGCTTCCAATGACCTGTCCATGTGGGTACACAAATGCCCAGCCCCCAACCTCAGTTTAGCACAACTCAGAAGAATCATCCCATACCCATAAACTCTGTCAAAGGCCTCTGTTACAGCTACACTGACCAACCCTGCTGACCAACCCTGATCAACCCTGCTCCCCTCACTCTTACCAGTGTTCTTCCCAAGAGCATTCCTGATAAACCTTAAGTGAAAATCTTTGTCTTAGTCTGTTTCCCAAAGAACTGATCTGTAACAAGCAATGCATGCTTGGCATATGTATCAGTTTCCTAGGCCATAACAAAGTACTACAGACTGAGTGCCGGAAACAACAGAAATGCATTGTCTCATAGTTCTGGATCCAGAAATCTGAGACCAAGGTGTCAGCAGAGCCATGCTCGTTCTGAAAACACTATAGAAAGCTCTGTCCCATGTCCCAGGCCTCTATCTTAGCTTCCAGTGGTTCTTTGGATTGTGGCAGCATCATTCCAAAGTTCACCTGGCATTCTCTCTCTCTGTCTCTGTCCAAATTTCCCCTTTTTATGAGGCCACATTGGATTAGGGCCCATCCTATTGACCTCAGCTTAATTTGATCATCTGCAAAAATCCTATTTCCAAATAAGATGGTATTCACAGATACTGAGGGTTAAGACTCAAACATCTTTTAAGGGGAATAGGATTCAACCCTATAGCAACATATTACAAGAATTATGTAAAATAGCCTCATATTAAAAGGGCTTTTAAAAACATAAAACATAAAAATTTACATAGTCCAAACAATCTCATCCTCCTCAGGCTGGGACTAAGAGAGTCATAATCCAACAGCAGTATTTCTCTGATTTTGGCTCTAACAACTTTGCAAGAACTCCAGCTCCTTGAGGTGTCCCCAGGTTGTTTTTGGGGTCACCAGGGGGTGACTCTTTTGCACTCTGTAGACTACTCCCTTATCTTGTATGCACAATAGTATCCATCACTTTTCTGGCTGCTGCTTTAGCTGATTGAGACAATGTAATCTGCCCTTGCTGATACCCAAAGCCCCTGCCACTTTTCTCTTCTGTGTCACCACTGCTAGCAGATAGTGAATCCATCTTTTTGACACTATTAGGCAATTGCCACATAGTTCCCACATATCGCTATTGTGTTTCATTGGTATAATTATCCACATGCCCGTTCTATATGGTCTTAACTCTTTTGCTGCAATGTTTGGATATGTTTTCCTGTGGCTTACACTATCAACAACAAAGATGTTTTGTATGCCATATTGTGTAACATTTTGTAATAAATTTTTTATATCATCAATGCCATTAGAGTCTAATTTATCTATACTTAAATCTAATTGATGCCACTTAGTATGTCTTGAGTATTTTTTTGCTAAAATTCAATATAATGGTAAATTTATTACCATATAACAAAGGTTTAAAATAAAAATAAAGCTGTATCATAAGTGTTATTATATGATGGGACAGTTGCTTCCACTAACACCCATTTCTATTTTTTCCCTTCTTCCTCAGAAATGTCTTGGCTGAGCTTGGACCTTTGCTCTTCTGCATTATATACACATTAGAATTAGCTTGTCAGTTACAAGCAAAAGGTTATATTGAGGTTTTGATTGAAATGTCATTGAATCTATTGACTTTTTCATATATTGAATCTTCCTTCCATGTGAGAAATTACCTTGATGCCATGATAGCCTCTAAGTATACCAGGCAAACTATTCCAGACATCATAGAACAGAAAGGCTTATGGCTAAATTAAAATGCTCAAATAACATGGTTTATTGAATCACTTTAAAACACACAGTGAGAAACAAGGGAAAGAGAGGAGTAGGTAGCACACTTGGAATAGGGTCCAAGCTGGGTGGAAGGCCCACAGTACCTGGCTCCTGTTCTCTCTCCACCAAATGAGCTTTCCCACTGGTGGTGTGGTTACCAGGACCAGACTTGTGGTTTGAGCAAAGCAGCCCAGACAGAAGGTGCCCTAAACCAATGATACATAATTGCCCCATTGGAGAAACTCAGGGGAAAGTATACCTGGTCTCAGCTGTAGCTTTTCAATTAGCCTGTTGACTAATCTTGAGTTCCATTTGTATTTACTAGGTAGAGGACACATGGGCCAGAATGGGTTGTAAAATTGGGTGGTTGAATTAAGGCCTCATGAATACTGAGTGGTTTCATACACGACATATACTTCGTGTATCCTGAATACTAAGTGCCTCTTGCATATTTAGTATATCATGAATATTTAGTTTTTTAGTGCCTCATGAATATTAAGTATCTCTTGGTCCTTGCTTCCCTTTCCATTTAACACATACATGTGCTACATACTAACTCCTTATCTATATACTTAACACATTTAAAGAGTTTCACTGATCTCATTTGTTTTCTTTCATAGAAGAATTCAATATTCTCAGAAAATACAGCATTATACTAACTACCCAAGAACATTGTATATTTAATTTGGTTTAATTTATTTGAATCTCTTTTAATATCTTTCAATATGTTTATTCCCTCCTTAAAGTACTTGTTAATATTTTTAATGATTTGTTCCCAACTACCTTATATCTTTTGTAGATATTGTAAATGGATCTTATAAATCTTTAATAACACTTTTACTGACATACTCTCACCCTATTCAGGCAATATGCTATAGTTGAAAGAACACAATCTTTTGAATCAGGTAAAGTCAGGTACTATACTTACTAGCTATGTGATCTTGGGCTTCTCAACATCTTGGAAGATCAATATCCTCGTTTATAAAGTAAAGATACTAAGACCTACCCATAGCATTATAGTAAAATTTGAGGTATTTTGTTGTGTGGAGCTTTCTTGTGCATTGTAGGATGTTTAGCAGCATCCCTAACCTTTATCCACTGATACCAACAGCACATTCCCACCCACAGTCAAAAAAAAAAATGAATGAGAAAATGTATATAATGTACATAGAATTAGTAAGTTCTCAAATATTGGAAGTTATTATTAATGAGCCATTCTGGGCATCTGGATAACTGAGTGTTTATATTTTATGATCCTATAATCTCTTAATTTAATCAGATTTAACAAAAATATTTCCAATACATATTAAATATCTGCTTCCAAACAGAAAATACAGAATACAATTTAACATTTCATTGATGACTTAAATCATATTCATGAATTATTGTAATTTCAATAGATGGGGAAAGGAATATACACGCAAATGCCTATAGTGCTCTAGGCCATTTATGTCCACCATAGGATTTCTTTCTCATAATAGCTCTTAGAAGTAGGCACTGTTATCCCTATCGTATAAAGGAAGAAGTTGAATTACAGAGAAGTTAATTTCTCTAATATTAAATCACTGCTAAGTGACCAGGCCTGTCTGGAAAGCTTATGGCCTACTCACCACACCAGGCAGCCACATGATAAATCTTTGAGAATGATAATACATGTGGGGCTATCTGCCCTTATATTAAATGGCTCCAGATACTGTGCTTTTTGAGTGTGTGTGTTTGTTTTGCTCTGCTGTAGACCTGAGTAGCAGGCCCTATTGATTCCCTAGGCCATCTTTGTGTGGCCATCCTTCTCTGTAGCCCATACCTCATATTTGTTCCTTGCTAAGAGAACCCCTGCCTGCTCAGGTCTAGGGCAGCCTTGTGACTTCAGGGAGGCTAGACCCCTCCCCAACCCCAAAGATCTTGACTGGTGCCAATTATTGTCATCGATTCTCCTTGCCAATGACTAGTTTAGGTGTGGGCATGTGAAGCAATTTGGGCCAATGAGACATGACAGGCAGTCTATTAGGGGCTTTCAAGCAGAAGTTTGTCCTAGCTGATAATAATAGACCCATGGAAGAAAATGATTCCTCTTCTTCAACTTGATGACATACCATCTTATATCAGCTTGTAGCCAGTCATATGAGGACAAGCCTCAGGGCAAGAACCAACATGCGAAAGATGACAGAGTGAAAAATAGAAAAACCTCACCCTTTAATGATACCATTGAAATTAATATATTGTACATTCCTAGAAGGTACAGCCTAGGTCCCACAGCTGGTGATTTTGTTTTGTTTTGTTTTGTTTTGTTTTTATCTCTATGCCATGCAATGTGCTGAACAATATGTAATACCTTACATGCCTTCTTTCTAGTACGGAAAAAACATTTGAAAAATAAGATCAAAGTTAAGATGGTAACAAAATGATTAAGAGAACCATGTATTCTTTTCTTTGTATTTGTTCTGTATACTTATTTAGGAAATAATCCTATCTCAAGACTATTCCACACTTAAAAAAAATCATGTTAGGGCTGACTACTTCGTTAAAAAAAATCATGTTAGGGCTGACTACTTCGTTACTATAGGAAAAGCAGCAAGGAACGAGATAAGATGCCAGGCAGGTGTTCATTATTGTGCCCGTTTGTAGAACATTGAGAAATCACTATCTTGTCCTTAAAGAGGTGTGTCACATGGGAGGAAGGTAGCAAAATGTTTATCAGGCTCTGAATCCCCTCTGCAGGTCCGCCTACATGGTACACCAGAGGTACCACTATAATCGAGTCTGGTTGGCGAAGTTGTCTTCAGCGTTTTAGGTGTGAAATAACTCTTTACCACTGCTGGTCATATTATTTTTGGTTTTTTCCTCTTTTCCCCCTACTTTTGGAAGCTTAAAGTGTTCTTTTTGTCTAAAAGCATATTAACATGAAGCATTGCAAGAGCTTTTGTACTAGCTGTTGATAGTTTGCGAATCTACCCATGGGCAAAGTAGGACCTATCCACTCTTACAACCTATTTACCTGAGCCTCCCTTATAAATTGTCAAAGATATTCAATGAATTATGGTATGAGTGAATAAATGGGTGCTAGTGTAAAATAAATGTAAATAAATTTTGACTAAGGTTTTCACTCATTCGTTCATTCTCCTTGCTGTTGAAAAATTTATTATATAGTCATGACAAAGTAAATAGATAATTGCAATGAGGAATTCTAGGCTTTATGCTAGAAGTATACACAGGGGATTGTGGGAGAACAGAAGAGCAACTTTTAAAGATGCGTCTTTCAAACAGAGAGAACAGCATGTTCAAAGGGACAGAGAATTGTACATTGTCTATTGTGACTGGAGTGAAGAGCTAATGAAGAGCTAATCTTCACACCTATCTTCTGCTTCCAACATTATTCCGAGAACCACTATCCTCATTACATTAGTCTTTGCTCCTTTCAATTTAGCTCTGGGAGCAAACTCAAGTCATAAGGTAGAAAGGACAGATGGGCAAATTTTGAGCCATGAGTGAGCAGAAATGTTGACTCAATCCATGGGGTAAAGAAAATATATGAGCCCAAAAGAGTAAAGAGTGTGTGAGTCAGCTGGAAATTGGAAGAGAAGCAAACAGATGCCCTGAAACAGGCACAAAGAAAGTAAGGCATATTACAAGGGAGCCCATAATAGTTCTAGACTTGAATTCCTGAGGTATCGCTATTTTCCTTACTGATAATTACCACCTTAAGAAAGTTGATCTGAATGAGTTTCTGTTCTTTACAATTCAGAGAGTCTAATGAAAACCAACCTCTTCAATATACATCCTCTCTGTTGAGTAAGATTCTTCCTTCACTTTCCCACAAACATGTCATTTTTATTTCCGCCTGCCTTCCACATTTTTGTCATTTACCTTAGATGAATTTCCTTTTCCTCTCTCCAACTAATTATTCAGTGGACATCTTGAGCCTGAACAAAGGTGCCGACACTTTGCTAGATGCCAGGGCTCCTGAGATGACTCACACATGGTCCTCGCCTTCAAAGTTGGAAGCACCTAAACATCTAAAGAGATATGATTAAAGTAATTATGGTGTTCCTGACAAAACAGACCACTTTACAGCCCTTAAAATCATTTTATGAAGAATACTTAATTATATGGGGAAATTCACATAATCTATTGAAAAAACAGGTCAGGGTAATGGTAGAGAATATAGGCTTTAGGCTTTGTAGTCACATCAGCCTACATCTTAAGTGGGCTCAGACACATTCAGTGCATGACCTTGAACAAGTCACTAAACTTTTCTGAGCCTCAATTTCCTTATAGATAAAATGGGAATAATATAGTATCTACTTGTATAAGGTCCTGGTGATAATTAAATTAGGTAATATATGCAAAGTACTTAGCATGATGCCAGCTCATAATACATGATCAGTAAATGCTGTCCATTATTAGTTTATCCTAGCATACTAACAAAATTAAAATATACATTAAAGCATGAAAGGAAATATTGTAAAATGTAAGTAATGAATGATATTATATCTGTGTGATATGAATACAAGTGATTTCTATTTTCTTCTTTTTACTTTTATGTGTTTTCTATATTTCCTACAATGACAATGTTTTACCTTATAATACGAAAAAAAGTTATTTGAAACAATAAAGTTCTTTAAAATAGGTTAAATATTTTCAATTTGATTTTTTTAAACAAGTCAAATATTACAAATTTTTAATTAGTAAAGTTAGAATTAGATTCCATTGTAGTTTAAATTGTGACATTATTCTAAACAACACGCTTAAGTACTTTAATTGTATTTTACAATTTAACAAATATGAGAAGATTATGAAGGACAATGAACTTTCCTTAGAAAATAAAATATACCGAATGCATGCTTAGATAGAAAGCTCTGCTTAAAATGAAAAGTTTTAGATTTAAATTTGTTAAGATATGGTGTGTGTGTGTGTGTGTGTGTGTGTGTGTGTGTGTGTGTGACCATGGCAGCAGAATCTGACATAGCATAAAATAAAATAAATAAAAATTGTGAACACTGTTGGTGAAGATGAGAGAAAAGCAGTGCTAATCACTTGGGCAGATTACATAACTACACCAATGCCTGTATTGAGGAATCACATTCTACCTATTCAAAATTGAAGGCAAACTAAATAATAAACAGATACAGCCTCAGAAAACAAAGAACACCTAAGATATTCATGAATCTGGAGGCATCACACCTCCTGATTTCAAACTATGTTATGAAACTATAGTAATCAAAACAGTACAGTATTGGCATAAAAACAGACAACATAGACCAAAGGAACAGAATCACGAGCCCATATATAAACCCATGCATATATGGCTAACTAATCTTTGACAAAGACTCCAAGAAAACATAATGAAGAAAGGACAGCTTCTTCAACAAATGGTGTTGGGAACACTGGACAGACATATGCAAAACAATGAAACTGAACACCTATCTTACACCACCACATACAAAAATCAACACAAAGTGGATTAAAGACTTGAATGTAAGACCTGAAATCATGAAACTCCTAGGACAAAGCATAGGGGATAAGCTCCTTTCCATCAGTCTTGGTCCTCTTGATGGGAGTATAATTGCTGCAGCCACTATGGAGGTTCCTCAAAAAATAAAAAAATAGAACTACCATATGATCCAGCAATCCCATTTCTGGGTATTTATCCAAAGGATATAAAAAAAAGATATTGAAGGGATTATGTTCATTCCATATTCACTGCAGCATTATTCACAATTGCAAAAATACATAAACAATCTAAGTGTCTACCAATTACTAATGAATGATGAATGGATAAAGAAGATATGGTATATGCATATATAGTGGATTATTATTCAGCCATGTTGAAGAACGATATCACGCCATTTGCAGCAATATGGACGGAACTTGCGGACATTATGATAAGTGAAATAAACCAGACAAAGAAAGACAAATATTGTATGATATCGTTCATATGTGAAATCTAAAAAAATAAAAATAAAATAAATATGTGAAGTGGTAGATGTGTTAATTAACTAGATGGGGGGAATCCTTTCAGAATGTATAAGCATATCAAATCACCACAGTGTACAGTTTAAATAAAACAAACTAAATATGAACTTAAAACCTAAAAGACTTTTCCTATTACTATGATATGATACAGGAGCCTGCCTTAAAGGTATACATTTTTATTTATTTTTTTTTATTTTAAAGATTTTTATTGGGGAATTGGGAGATGGGAACAGCACTGGGGAATTGGGGGAAGGG
>NW_017731506.1:3439503-3459606 GCF_001890085.2 Hipposideros armiger
CTCTCTCTCTCTCTCTCTCTCTCTCTCTCTCCCTGTTTATTCCCTGTCACACTGTGAGTCCCATGAGGGACCAGGGCCATGTTACTCACTGCTATTTTTCCAGCACCTAGCATAGTAGCATAACAGATGCAAGTCACATGCACACAGAAGTTAAAAAGTAGCAGAAACTGTAAGCAGAAGTTAGCCACCAGCCAGATAATGAGCAGAAACACACAGGAAAGTAGAAACTATGACCCAGGGGAGAGAGAGAGACAGAGCTGTAGCTCTAATCCTAAAAGTATTTTTATAGCAAACTTCTTTACCCTCTTTCTTAACTAGGGCGAGTTTTTTTGTTTGTTTTTGAAACGAATGCTACCTAAATAGCAGATGAATTAAATATCTTGATCAGTCAGAGTGAACAATCCAAATACTTCAGTAAAATAAACACTAATAGTTTCTAAATTTCAGAGTGATGGATAAACGGAAGAATTACTAAAGCCTGGAGATAAGACAGGCAGGAGAGGATGTTTGCTTTAGTCAGTACCCACGTCCTTTTACCACCTAGCTGCCTCCCTTCTTTGTTCAGCTGCATGGCTCTGCCTCACAGGAAGGGCTCCTGCCTGACCCTTTGCCCAGTAAAAAAATGAATGATCAAGATTATATTATGAAGATGCTTTTAAAGTTATGTAGAATTTACAGAAACACTTTCTCTCTGGGTGTCCTCTCTTCCAGGAAGTTTAGGTTAAACAGAAATGATCCCCACCCAGGGAAGTGTGTAGGCTGGTAATTCAGGCCTGCTCAAATGTAGGTAGTCTGTTTGCTCTTTTGCATTCTGGCACATTTCATTGCTCAAGACTTCATTTTATATGAGAGTTATGAAATCTGAGATTCAAGTTGTACCGTTTACACGGGCCAGTCTAACTCACTAGATCATTCATTGGAGATAGGAGACAAAATCCCCAATAGATAGTTCCTGTGCTTTTTGTCCTTATACACACACACACACACACACACACACACACACACACACACACACGTTATTTTGGGGATATATATATATACATATGAATTCCCTTGGCAGTGACAGATTTAACCATGAAGCTAACCTTAAGCTTCAGTACTTCTCATTTGCATGGAGCCCTTCTAAGAAATGAACCTAATTTTGTCTATTCCTTTTAAGAGGGCCTCCAAAAAGCATAATCTCCATGCCTCCATAAAACCTGCCTGTGCCTTCAGGATGTTACTGGTCATATCACTTCATTAAGGATACAGTTGTGTGTTCAGGAACTCAGGTCTGGCCAGTAGCTCTGGCTCTCAGGAGCCACCACAGCTGTGTTGCAAGTGGAGCAGTTGCTGCTGAGACAACTGCTGTTTTTTTCTTAACCACTGAAGTGGGTAAATAAGGGCTCATAGGAAAATATAAACGGAAATGAGAGACCTGGCTTAGCAGATAACTATAGAAGGAAGTATCCACAGTCCAAGTAAAGTCTAAACTATATATATATATATATATATATATATATATATATATATATATATTATAATCTCTATTTGACTTGTAATTAATGAAGGTCTTTAATTAATCTTGGATAGAAATGATACAGATAAACTGGAAATGTGGATAGACAAGTGTGAAATAAAACTGGATAGTCACATAGTTTTCAAGATTATTGTTATTAAAGATAGCATAAGAAACATTTCTTAAAAAATAAAGGTGAATTTGGAGAGGGAACAGAAAATATCTTTCTTTTGTACCTTTTTCCCTTTCAACCATGGGCAAAAGGAGTATCCCCAAAGGATTTTGGGGCCTATATAAGAGAATTGCTGGAGAAAAGGCCCATTTAACATGCCCTCAGGAATCAAACAGGGTTGACACCCCAAATTCACCATTTGAAAAAAACAGCTTTATTAGTAGGAAAATTGATTAAGATAAATTTTTTACTCAGAGAGATTTAGAACTAAAAGGACCCTCACACTCAGTCTTCAAAGGCATGTTAGGCATCCTGGAAAAAATAAAACACATCTAAGTTACCACATGCCACAAGACTTCTATATTTATCTGTGGCCCTCTTTAGCCTGAATATTAAGGTTCAAACAAATGTATCACACACTTTGCTATATACTTTTGCTTATATTAATACATTTAACATCAATTTCACTATTTGGGAGAACCCTAATAATATTATCTAGCTCTAAGTTATGAAAGTGCCTCATAGCCTAACAAATGTTCACATTTGCCCACATTCTTATAAACAAATTATTCAGATTCCTCAGGTAAAATCCCAATTATCTGTGATAGTTGGACAATTGAGTGTTTTATATATGATGCTTGAATTATTATTTAAAAAAACAGACTAGAATACACAGTATTAAAATTATATTTAATACATTTAAATCTTTATTTGAATCAGAAAAATCTTGAGGCTCTAACCTTATGTGAAGCATCATTATAAATTCTATTATAATTGTAATATATTGCAGCTATATAAATTATAGAAAACAAAATTGAATTCACACTAATTTCATGATTATCTCTTATAATATTAAATGCAGAAAAAATAGTTATTTGGATTCTCTGACAGCCTGGCTGTCAGAGTTTATTATAATAATCAGTTCTCCTAATTAGAAAGAAATTCTTATTTTTAAAAAGTTGCCAGCTATTCCTAGATGAGCCTGGAGCATCTTGTAGTGCCAGAAGGTTAAAGAAATGCTAAAACAAACAAAAAACAATGGTGCGTTATATGAAAGTAACATAGGAGCCAAATGAAAGAACTCCCATGGCCAAGGCTAGAACAATTCAATCCACAACAAAAAGTAATAAGAGATTATAAACCAACAGATAAAGTAAACAAATGATTGAGCAAATAACTAAATGTGGGAGAAAAGACAAATTTCCCATGCAAAAGAATTAACAAATAACTTATGTAGATACTCCACCTTCAAGGATAGGGGGCGTAACTCTTGACTTATGGCCTGTGCACACTGACTTCCTTCTAAACAGTATCCTTTGGGAAAGGGGTAAAAAAGAATAACTTGACAACATAAAGACACTTGAGAAACATACATCAGCCAGGTGATCAAGGTCAACAATAATGTTAATAAATAAATCAAGTAGCTGTAATAAGCCTTAATATGATGTGATGAAAATGGGACTTAACTTCTGTGGTCTTCTCCCAAAAACCCAAAGTTCCAGTCTAATTATGAGAAAAAAATCAGACAAATCCCAAAAGAGGCACATTTTGCAAACTACCTGACCAGTACTCCTCAGAACTGTCAAAATCATCAAAAATAAGGAAATGTCTGAGAAAGTGTAACCGCCTAAGGAAATACAATGACTAAATATAATGTAGTATTTTAATGGGATCCTGAAATGGAAACAGGACATTAGGTAAAGCTAAGAAATCTGAGTAAACCATGGACTTCATAGTTAATAATAACGTATCAATATTGGTTCACTAATTGTTAACAAATGTACTATAATAATGTATAAGATGATAATAATATGGGAAACTAAGTGTGGGGCATATGAGAACCCTCTGAGCTATTGTCTGAATTTTTCTGTAAATTTACAACTGTTCTAAAAAATAAAGTATTAAAACGTCAGTTATTCTAATAAAAGCCTATTATTTACATATTGTACAATGCTTTCTGTTTAATGAAAATAGTCTTAGGAGATTGACATTGGTTAATCTTTTTAAAATTATGCTGCAGACAGGTTTAATTCTACTAAAGCAAAGTGGAAAAAGCAGCTGATTTAATTAATTTAATTTAAGGTCGGATCTGGATATTGTGTGGATTTTTAAACTTAATTAGGAAAAAATTTTATATTACATCCAGTACTGAATATTTGTTTCTTTCAATTTATTTTATTTAATCTAATGACCAGAAGCTATACAGCTTTCTAATGAGATATTTCATTTAGAGGAGAGATGGGGTTTTTTTCCCCCCCACATAAATAAATAGGTTATTCCAGAATTGATCTACTAAAATATCTGCTGAAGATTTATAAAACCATATTATAAATAATAAGACTCTCTAACCTTGTAATTTTCTAGCACCTTTTATATGAGCATTCAAGCATCTCACAAGCACCTTATGGTACATTTACAATGACATTTCCTAAACGAGAAAAGCAGATGAGTCAAATGACTTATACCAGATTCTCCATGAGTCAGAGGTGGAACAGTTCCATTGAGTTATTAGCTGTCAGTCCTAAAGTAATTTTCAGGAGAATTATTTAAACATAAACCATCTGAAATCATAGTAAGGAAATAAAGTAGCCATTTTCTTATTAGTTTTCAAAATTAGTGTTTGAGAGAAATTTAGGGGCGGATTCAAATACCTAAAGATACTGCTAAACTGAATGAAAAGTTATTTTTCTCACCTTTAAAAAAATTATATACTAATATCTGTTGCATGTACGCTAATCTTAGGGGCAAACAGTAGCTTAAGCTACTTAGAGCTTAAACTCTATTTCAAGACCTTTTCCTTCTGTTATTGCACCTATATAGGAAGTACATTAGGTCAATAGCTCTCTATTCAATCAGTCATTACTATCTCAGTATCCTGAGATAAGCATAGTATAAGTAATGTAACAAATAACATTGTAGCAGAAAACATGATTATGAAATTTTTAGATGCCATAAACCAAGGATATCTGACCACAGTTTTCACTGCCCCTTCCTATAGTGATAAAGTTTCTTAAGAGAATAGATACCAGAAATAAAACACCAATATTGTGTATACAATTGTGAATTTTTATTAAAATTAGCTCTCACTTATACCCAAAGATAGGTTGGGCCCAGATAAGCTTGTTTTCAATCTACGATGTACAAGCCTGCGCTGGTAAGAGATTGTTTTTCAGGTAACCCATTTAAAGCACTGTGGTTTTTAAAAATGAGTAATAAGAAAAATAGTTGATCTGAAGCACACTGGGAAAAAATATATTAACACAGATGATCCAATAATTCTTTAACTGCTTGACTTTGTCACAGGAGTCTCTAACCTTGCTGGTGGAGGCCTGAGGGCAATGAGAGTTGTTGTGTCAAGCAAACAGCAGATTCTAATCAAATTCCTGGTTGCCTAGTTACATTACTTGATAATGAAAAAATAAAAACACTGCGCTGATTAGTTAGTACATTTTTTAGTATAAATTAATAAAACAAACTAGTATACTAATAAAACCCTGGGACCTTTCCCTAAGTGTGGAATGTAGTTTAGTATAAGGCAAGGTTTTATTGAATCCTAGTGAAGTAGGATTAACGCTAAGAAATACCCAAAAGCCCTCATCAGAAAGTTGTCTTATCATGGACCCATAGCATGTACACTGAGGAGAATACCTGCCTTATATCTTCATTATAACCCTTTACAGGCCCTTTATAGGGCCTCAAATACAGTACTTATTATGGGTAGGACCACACACCTTCCTTCATGATCGCCTCATAAATAATTTCCTCTAGGAATTTCCTAGAGGAATAATGATACAGGTCTGCATCATTAAGGAAAGTCCAATTTCATTAAATATATGTTTAACTTAAGTTTCTATTTAATGAACCAATTCTCATATCCAGGCAAATGACCCCATTAATAGTAAGGCAGGGGATATAGTTCAACAAATTGCATTGAATGCGAAGCCCCATATAGAAATGCTGTTCCCAAAACATGGGTACAACGAACCATGACTATTTTAGAATTAATTCTTTATGCTGTTACTGTGCTTACATGCTGGGTCTTTGATGGGCTGCAGCACAGACAAGGACAGAGAAATGGAGCAAACATGGATAGACCCACTAGGCAGCTCTAAGATTTAAAACTCAAGTGCTGGCAGGATAGAAGAGGTGATCGAAGGACAAGGTTATTGCTAAAAAACATGCAGAACGAAGTAGAGATAAAAGAAGGGGCACTGTGGGAATGGATTTGAAGCCTCACTTGACATTTTTCATACAACATGATTAAACACCAAATAATTCCCTAAGTAGATAAGTCATCCTCTTCACTGACAAACTCTAGAAAAGACACTGCTTTATTTTTTAAAAGTTGCTATCTGCACTTTGTAGCAATTAATTCCCTTTTAAACATTATGTAAATTAATCCCAGCAATTTTGATATTCTATCAAGTTCACTCGAATGGGAGTTTAATTGTACTGAGTTTTTCCATTTTGTGAGTCAATTTATAGCAAATAGCCAGTAGGGAGAAAGGAATCTGTTAGGAAATAAATGAATTTGATGTTTAGGTGCTGAGCCAAATGTCTGTTTAGATTACATGAGATCTGTCAAAAATCAGTATGAGAATATGTCTGGAAAAGTACCCAAAACAGTGGTTACCTCCAGGAACTGGGTGGCTAAGAAACAAAGGCAGAGATATCTTTCTTTTGTATCTTTAAATTTTTAAATCATATGACTACTATCTATTCAAAGAAGGAAGTACAATTTTTAAAAAATTTAATTAACACGTTTTCCCTAAAATATTAAGAAGACCAACAACAACATAATCTATTAGGAAAACTTGTTTTTGAAACAGTAAAATACAAGTAAATGCTATTTTATCCCTCAGTTTAACAAGCTATGCTATTACAATCAGAAAGAATGCATTCAATCAAGGGTCTTTTGGAGTCAGAGAACAGTACTCCCAAAAACCATTACAATAATTGTATTTCATTGGGTGTCATCATACATTATTTAATATACTCTTTGGGGCAAAAACTAAGGTTGGTTTCAAAATTAACACTTTTAGCTCCTACAGATAAAAGGACAAGTTAGAGTATAGAGGGAAAGCAGTGTTAAGTTTTACTTTTTACATCTTCAGAAGCTTCTGTTGTCCCCATGCCTGACAGAAACATAAAATTGAACTTTGAAAAAGGAGGCTAGGCAAGACCATATAGGATAGACCTGCTAATTATTCCACTTAGCCTACTTTAAATCCTACCATAAAAAATATTTCCAATTGACTATATTATTACTATTAATGGGGATTAAAATTACTGAATCCATTCATGTCAATGAAGAAGATTTCTTGAAATTACTTCTCTTTAAAGCTAGGATCAAGAAATGGGGCAGAGACATAAAAGAGCAACCAACATGGTGGCATAGAGAGGTTGGGGGAGTGTAATACCAATCGAGTTCTCCTAGGCCCATTTCTCTGACTCTAGCTCCATACTAATATTCCTTTCTCCTTCTTTCCTGCCTTCTGTCTTTCTTTCCTTCCTTCCTTCCAACAAGACGTTATCCTAGGCAGCAGGAGTTCTAAAAGCTATCTTATGGATGGGTCCACAACCAAACAAATCCCATAAACTAAATGCCATAAACTAAGAGCTACGGACATACACAAAGGTACAGATTCGGGTATATATTGACTTGGCCACATTCTAGGGCCGTGAGTTCCAGTGTTGCCACAGCAACACCCATGATTCACAGCAAATGAAGATAAAGTTTGAACCAAGGGCTGTGGTAAGGAAAAGGGAATTTAATAAACTACTGTAAGTATATGAATGGGTAAACAGTGCTCTGCTTCCCCTTGGGAATTAATGGCAAATTTTTTTTCTACTAAAATGTTTTGTTAATTTAGTACAGCATTACAATTTTAAAACGTGTTTATCTATTTAAATGATCCATCGCAGCGCTTTGAATATTTGAGAGCAACACATAAAGCAAAACTACTAGTTTGTTTTGGAATACATTTGAACAAGAATGGAGCTAAAGATTTACCTTCCTTATTACATTTTCTTTTGGCTAACATTAAAATTAATTTTAATCTATTAAGATGATAATGATATATATATCTATATATCTGTAGATATATAGATATATACCATATTTCCCCATGTATAAGACACACCCTATTTCAAAAAATTTGGGATTTAAAAACTGGGTGTGTCTTATACAGTGGTTGTAGATTTTTTTTACTTGCATTTACCGCTTTTTTCGCGCTTGTTTTTGCACTCATACAACCAACTGTATAAGATGCACCCAGTTTTTAGAGCCCCAGTTTTTTGAAAAAGGGTGCATCTTATACATGGGGAAATATGAATCTACAATGAGAAGCCCCAATTCTGACCACATTTCAATTTGTGATAATGATAGTTAGAACTAGGACTATCAGAGGGGCTTATTTGCCTTCTTATTTTATTTAAAATAGCAATATCACCACTAACATTTATTATTAATAATATAGTACTATTTACTATATCATCATTTGTCAGAAACGATGCTAGTCACATTGCTTGCATTTTCTATCTGAGCCTCCCAACTCTGTGAAGAAAGTACTCTTTTTTAACCATTTTACAGATGGGTAAACCAAGGCAAAGACACACAGCAAGTGTCATGACTGACTTAAAAGCCCCACACACTTACCCTCTGAGTGGTACTAACTTTTGGAATTTTAGCAATGAGGAGGACAAAAACGGTGTTATTTGTATGACTATGAAGTGATTCACATTGGTATCTTGATGAGACTGCTCATAGAAACAACTTCAATTTAAGGCAGCTTCATCATCCAGTTTTACCTGATCTCTCTGACTCCTATGACTTCATTTCTATCTAAATCCTGGGGAATGGGAGTATACATGTAAAATATTCTCTTTACCTAAAATTTTTAAAAGTGAAGGAATGGGGGGAAGGGTTACACAAATGATGGCAATGTGCCATGAACATGGCAGTGTGATTATTAGCTTAACCCTCTAAACCTAAGGGAAAGAAAAGAAAAGGAAAGAAGACGAAAGAAAAGAAAACAAGGATATGACATGTTTCTGTGTCTTATCATTAGCTTCTACATTGCTTATGTTCTAAATAAAAACCTACTGTGTAAGGGCACTGAACTGTGGTTCTGCTGGTTTACTATAATACTTCTCTCCATGTGCAATGTTTACTAACAACAATGCTGCTTAATAATAATAATTAGAAAACCATTAGGTGATAGCATGGAATGTTGGTTTTAGGTTATAAAAGGATACTACAAAAATAGAAATGATACAGTGGGTACACATATACAAACACAGACACATATACAAATGTATATTTTTTATTCAGGTATAAAAATATTGGCCATGTCTATAAATTGTTTTGTGCACTTGAATATCAAAAAATGACTGTTTTACCAATTAAATACAATCTGGTTAAAAGTAGACATGTTTGCACAAATTTATGCTAATCTAGAATGAGGTTTCAAAAATTCATAGCAACTGGATTATGGTAGGAAAATGTATCAGTAGAATTGAACATGTGGCATAATTCTTTTCTTAAAGCTAAGCCTTAGGACAGTTAAAAAATAAGTAAGACTATCAGGATCAAGATATATTTATAATGGTAAAAATAGAAGCTTTCAAGGTAAAACACTCTAATAATTGAGAATTATACTTTTACCAAATTACTTCCTTTCCTCTAAATTGCTTTATTTGAGGCAGGGTACACACAGTTTCCACAATAAATTTATCATCTTTTATTTGTCACCCAACTGCTCTAGCCACCCAAAATATCTGCAAGTCCCTGGACTGGCCAAGCCATTTCATAACCTTTGCTTGAGCTGTTCACTTTGCCTGGAAAGCACTCCCTTTTCCCTTCTCACCCTCATCTTCCAAAGACGTGCCTCATGGGTACCTTCCTCTAAGACACTCTTCCATATCCATTACTACTCTCCATCCCTCTTAAGGACCTGTCCATTTTCTCCACATTGTGCCTCTCTACAGGTTGCCCTACATGTGACTTCTGTCATAGTACTTACATCCCTTATGGCATGTACTAACTTACATGCTTCTCTCACCTGACTAAATTGTAAGCTCTGCTGAAAGCTGGCATTCTAGAATAGACTCTGTACTTCTCCAAAGGTTTAGTTTTTTGCAGATGCATGAGGGCTAGGATCTTAGTTGAGAGCTAGAGCACTTCCTTTAGCCTTTTGTGTGAACTCCTACTTTTATAATAGTTACTTCCTTAGAGACATTCAAAATTCTTGAATTTGCTGACCATCCTTAATTGGGTTTCTCCTGAGGTCAAGAACCTTCTTTGTCTCCAGAGCATTTCAACTTCAGGGCCTACCTCAAAAGCATATCTACCATCCCTGTAAACACTCTTAATCCAGCTAATAAGCTCTAGTGAGCACAGTGAGTTCTGCCATCTGAGCACATTTTTCCTTCTGGAACAGGGTTATATTCTTGGGGTTAAATGAGTTTGTTTGTTTGTTTGTTTGCTTGTTTGTTTTTTGCAGTGTCTTTTACCTGATATTTTTCTGCTTTAGTTTTAAAATATGATCCATCAAAAATAAAGTTAAATCTGCATTTCCTAAAGGGATTTCTTTTTTTTTTTTAAAGGTAATTGGGATGACAATGGTTAGTAAAGCTACATAGGTTGCGGGTGCACAATTCTGTAATACATCATCTAAATATCACATTGTGTGTTCACCACCCAGAGTCAGTTCTCCTTCCATCACCATGTATTTGATCCCCTTTACCCTCATCTACCATCCCCCTCCCCCCTTACCCTCTGGTAACCACTAAACTATTGTCTGTGTCTATGAGGTTTAGTTTCTTTGTTTGTCTTGTTCCAGTTAGAATGGCTAACATCAACATGACCAATACTAACAAGTGTTGGAGAGGCTGTGGAGAAAAATGGAGCCCTTGTACACTGCTGGTGGGAATGCAGATTGGCGCAGCCACTATGGAAGGCAGTGTGGAGGTTCCTCAAAAAATTAATAATAGAATTACCATATGACCCAGCAATCCCTCTCCTGGGTATCTACCCCAAAAATCTGAAAGATATATGTGCTCCAATGTTCATTGCAGCCTTATTTATGGTGGCCAAGACATGGAAACAACCAAAGTGTCTTTCAGTAGATGATTGGATAAAGAAGATGTGGTATATATACCCAATGGAGTACTATTCTGTCATAAGAAAAGATGGAATAGTGTCAATTGTGAAAACATGGATGGATCTTGAGATTATTTTGCTAGATGAAATAAGTCAGACAGAAAAAAGTCGAGACCCATATGATTTCACTGATATGTGGGATATAAAACTGAAAACAACAAAGGGATTTTTAATATATCTATTCAGAACATAGATTCACAAACAGAGGCTAGAGAGTTATAAGTTTCCTCTTTGTCAGGTAATGGAAGGACAGTAGCAGGATTTAAAGTATGATATAAAAATGATCAAAAAAAAGGTAACAGAGAAGGTAATGGGATTTCATAGGAGATAAACTTATTTACTAAGAAATGTGGTGTGTTTTCAGTGAGAATCAAAGATTGTACAACATGAAGGAACATCAAATTTAAAGGGGGCCCCCAACACGAGTTGCTGATGTCGCTACTAGTTTAGTTGCTGTGAATGCTGTTGTTAGACGAACCATAGTGAGAGACTGTGGAAGGGCTCATTGTGACTCACAAAAGACCTGTTCATGTTTAGGTTCCCAAACAAGAGGTTTCTTTTCCAAGGACTTAGTTAAGTCATGTGATTGCTGCTTTTTTTTTTTTTTTTTGGTCTACAGTTGCTTTTAAATCCACAGCTTGAAAAAAGCCAGTGTTACCCAGGAATCTTCTTAATTGTGTCTTAGTTACTGGCATGACAAGGTTTTGAACAGCCTACAGTCTGTCAGAAGTAAAGGATTTACAAATCATGAACTAGTTAACGAACTTTACTTTGATAGAATTATAAATTCTTTGGGGAAACTTATGGCCTTTCCGGGCTAAAACAGTAAGTAGAGAGACAAAATCGGTCTTAGGACTTAGAACACAACAAAAGGTATGTCTCAGTAAAATTCTAGGCATAACTGTCCAGGATAACTGTTGATTTTCCCAGGATAAGGCAAACAAGCATTAACTATTTTGATCTAAAGGAAAATGTCAAACAGTGAAATTTCCTGGGAAGACCATCAACTTTTCAACAGGAGGTATCAAACAACAGTTAACATCCCAAGGCTCGACATAAAATTCTCACCTTACTGTGTCCACCAATGCCAAACTCTAACATCCATGTCATCCATATAATGATCCATATCTAATCCTACTTAACAAAACCCCTCTCCCCAGGAGTTAAAAGTCCTCTCTTAATCAAACTTCAAAATCTCCATGAATATTCCAATTTTGCCTTTCCCTCTCTGGAACACTATTAAGACTCTGTTGCCAAAGTGTTCTCTCTTACTCTCAAACAATAAACTCAGCTTTGTTTTATCAACAGGTTGTTTAAGTGATTTGGGGGAGCCAGCATTCAATAGTCCCTGGGGATTGGGGGTTATATCTTATTTATTTTTTTGTTTTATAGCATCTAGTGCAGCATAGAAACCTACTGAACATTTTTTAAATGTTGCAAATCAATATCTGCTGAATGAATGAATGATAGCAGTATTTTGAACTCCAGAATGTTCAGCAAGTTGGCAAGGCTCTTTCTAAGAGGAGGTCGTTCTAATGAAGGGTGGCACCACCTCTTTAGGGAGCTTTTGGGTTAGGGTTGCCAGATTTGGCGTAAAATATACAGGAAACTGGAGCACAGTGAAACTGGAGCACAATTTTAGGGCAATGAAACTACTCTGTATGACACTGTAATAGTTGATACATGTCATTAAATATTTATCCAAACCCATCAAGTGTACAACACCAAGAGTGAATCCTAATGTAAACTATGGTCTTGGGATGATAATGATGTGTCAGTGTAGGTACATCAATTGCAAGAAATGTACTTTTCTAGTAGGAGGTATTGATTATGGGGGAAGCTACGTATGTGTGGGAGAAAGAAGTATATCGGAAATCTCTGTACCTTCCTCTCATTTTGCTATGTACTTAAAATTGTTCTTAAAAAATAAAGTGTATTTAAAAAAATACAGGAAGCCCAGTTAAATCTAAATTTTAGGCAAACAACAAAATTATTTTTTAGTATAAGTATGTCCCATGTAATATTTGGAACATCTTATACAAAAAATTATTCTGAAATAATCTGAAATCTAAATTGAACTGAGCTTCCTGTATTTTATCTGACAACCTTACTTAGGATATGTGTAGGGTATTTTTGCTTAACACTTTGTGAGTTGGGGGGTGGGGTGTGTATGTACTACTGGCAGGGGCCAGGGACACTTAATGTCCTGAAATTACGGGGTAGTCCATGCAATGAAGAACTGTCCCATGAAAAATGCCAATAGCACCACTCTTGAAAACCAGCAGACTTGTGGGGAGGAAAAAAAAAACTTTTCCTCTACCCTCTCATCTACAGTAATTGAAGGCCTGAAAATTAAATTGACAAAAGGCAGATTAACAGGAGAAAAATGGTTTATTTGTATGCATAAGAGAACTAACAAAAAAAGTAGCTAGCTCATTACACAGTTTAAGTTAGAGGCAATTTACCTAATTTAGCAAAGGAAAAGGAGAGAAGTCTTCTATGGAAAGAACAAATAAATTTCTGTAAGAGACACAAATGGGCTTTAGGAGAACAAAGGAGAGATAAAAAGTTTATGATAATGTTTGTCTATGCAATACTGGTGGTCTCTCTTCTTCAAGGCTATAAAACTCCTCAAAGGGGGGGTTTATGGTTGGTTTACTCCTGGCTTCCTTCCTGGGAATAAGAGCTGCCAGAAGAAGAAATTTATGGCAACCTCATTTCCCTGCTTTTAATAAGGGAAGCTCCAAGGTAGCTTTTTTCCTGCATCTGCTGAATCTCAAATGTCTTCAGTTTATAATAATCTTTATACCAACTCTGGGGTTCAGAGTGGGTCCCCATAGACTCTTAATCATGGATCTACTTTCTTCTTTAATATCTTTTATGCACAATCTTCAGAAAGAATATTCTCTATAATAAGCAGAATTTGGTTTTTTGTCTGTTTTTTTTTTTAATTTACCCTTAGAAGGACTCAGCCATGATACACGGAAAGGACACAGAAATTGAAGCTTAAATTTTGAATTTCTAAATAACCTCTTTTTCCTATACTATAGACTCTCACAATAGTGCATATAGTACTCTTTTTAAATCAGCTCTGTATTTCCTTTCTTAAAAGTAAAAATCCAAGGGTTAGCGTAGTCAAAGTTGTTAAAACTAGAACATATGTACAATATCTCCATTTATTAATAACACTGAAAATTAAGCCAGTGTGATTCCTTTTCTCATTCTGTATAATAAAAATCATAAAAGATATTCTTTGAGTTTAGAAGTTACCAATTAGGAGTACACCTTCACAACGTACAAGTTGGTCACAGTCTGAAGGAAAAACAGTTGTTTTTCTAAGTTTTAGACTTTTGCAAGGATCCCAGGTCTGAGGATTAGATTACATTTCTGCAAATATCAGCACTTTTCTTCATCTTCTAGTGCCATATTTAGGATCTAAGAAGTACAGGGATGTTAAACATGACCCAACTCAAAATTAAGATAGAAAGAAAAATGAATACAATTATTAGGAGTAGTAGTATTAGGAGTAGTCAGAAACACTCCCAGCTAACTTGTTTGAGATGGAAATATCCAGGCTCTTGGCCCCTAGGCATCTACTCTGGAGGTGATACAGGTGAATTCCAGGAACAGCTAGTACTACAAGAAATCTATAGTCCTCCATACTCAGTGGAATTCAAAACACAGAGCTATCTTAATCAGATTTATTTTCATAACACATTTTCATATGCTCATGTTTTGGTTTTTGAAGTTTTGTTTGCTATTCAAGTATGCTATTTTTTTCTCAAATCTTAGTCCTCTGTTTTTAAGCTTTACCTTCATTTAAATTAAATCTGCTCATATCAGAAGTTCCTCAGGCTGGCCGAGTGGTTCAGTTGGTTAAGAGTTAGCTTAAGAGCATGAACTCTCAGCAACAAGGCCGCCGGTTTGATTCCCACATGGGCCAGTGATGCTGCACCCAAGCTGAGCTGTTGCTGACCTGCCAACAGGTGGCAGGATGGCTCAGCTGGTGAAAGCACGTGCTCCTAACAACAAGGTTGCTTGTTCGAGATGGTGGGCTACACCTGTCCGCAACTAAAAGACTGAACTCAGCACCTTGAGCTGAGCTGCCACCCAGGTGGCTCAGTGAGCAGAGCATGCGCTCTTAACAACAAGGCTGCTGGTTCTACTCCCACATGGGATGGTGGCTACGCCCACCCGCAACTAAGACTGAACACACACCTTGAGCTTAGAGGCCACGAGCTGCTGCTGGGCAGCCAGATGGCAACTTGCACCCTCCACAAAAAAGATTGAAGAACAACAACTTGGCTGGTCCCCTCCCCCAATTCCCCAATAAAATCTTAAAAAAAAAAAAAGTTCCTCAAACAAATATTTTTGGTTGTTATCTTTTGGTATTATCCTTTTTTCCAGTGAATTATATAGCAGACAGGTTGGTTGCCCACCCAAAAGTCATTTTCAGTACACTTTTCCTGCACTTGTTTCTCTAATACTACAAAGCCAGTTATTAATTTCCTGAGCCTCCCGTGAAGCTAGGGGTTTGCAATGTGACCCATTTTGGGCCATTGAGATACAATAGGGAGTTTGCTTGGTAGCGTCCAAGAAAGATTTTCCTCCCTAGTTAAAAAAAAAAAAAAAAAAGTGAGGAGAATGCCTTTTCCTTCCCCGTCCTTCCTGCTTTCTTGTATATTTTGTGGTGAGGAAAAATTTGAAGCTGCCAATGTGTGCCCATCAGGAGAAAGCCCACATTTTGTTGCTGTACCATCCTGGAACTTCTTTGTTTTATGACACAATTATATATCTTTATTATTTAAGCCACTGTCAGTTGCAAATCTATATATAAAGCATAAAACATCCTATATAAATATTATTTATGCATTAGAATATTTAGTACATCATGTCTGCATTCATTGTTTAGGGAACATATGGCTATGGTCCATTTGTTCCTTTCCTGGAACAACTGCTAAAAAATTGAACAGGTTCTGTGGAAACCTTTGGAGCTATCCACTATTTCAATGGAAAAAGAGGAAAGGAACATACAGACAATTGTATCATTCTACTCATGGAAACATCATTAAGGGGACCTATAACTAGGAACTGGCAAGCTAATATAAATGTCACTTAAACTCAATACTTCTTTAATCCTACCCCATCTCTTACCTGCACTCCTTTTCAAAAACAGCTTTATTGAGACATACTAAATAATTATATAATTCACACTCCCCTTTGAAGAGAATCTGCAACCTTCTTTGCAAAAAGGATACATACTATGGAGTTTAACCTTTCTTACTCCACCCTCTTTAGCCAAAGGTCTCTAATTCTACACTTAATACTTCCAAGTCCAAACCCTCCACCCTTGATTCCTTAAATCCTTGGTCTTCACTCCATCAAAAATCTTTCATGTCTTTCCATCTTTGTAAGGAGCTAGCTCTTTGATGGGCCTTTCCAAAGGAGGAAGGAATAAGCAACAGGGTATGACATAAATGGGGTTAGCTAAGCAGTGCGGTCAGACAGCAAGAGGTCTGGGCAGGGCAAGACTGCTGACGAGGCTGAGGAAACAAGATTTGGCAAGTTTAGGAGACTGAACAGGCTTTAAAGCCTCTTTTAAAGGTAGCAATCAAGGTCGGAGAAGCAAACTAATGAGACTCTTCAGGAAGGTAGTCCAGAGCCAGTGCTAGGGAGAATTTATTCTCTGACTGAAGCCTAGGAAACCATTTCACTTTTATCTATTGTAGTCTAGGTATTCTCAAGTCAGCGCCTCTCCCTGTCAAAGTCTTTTAGATATCGGGGAAATTTAAAAGCTTCTTAATCCCTAACAAATAAACAAAAAATTTGTTTTTAAAAAAAGTATGGAAGGTAAAAAAAGGAAAGAAAAAATAAAACAGGAAGGAAAGAAAAAGAAAGACATTCTGTCTTCACCTACTCAAAAGCTCTCAGTGTCTAAGTCAGATCCAAGGCTTGGCGAGAGGATTGAGTCCCTTGTGCTGGGCCAAGTCTTCAGGACCCTGTAATTTTCTTCATAGTTTTCCTCTTTCAGGACCCAGTTTGAGAAAAGGACAATGAATGAATAAGTAGTAAAGCAAAGACAATTTACAGATTTGCTGCCAGCAAAAGTGCCTTATGTCCTTTTCATGCATTCCTGAAAGTCACCAACAACCTCCTAAATCCTAAATCCAAAGACTTAATTCTGTTTACACTCTGAGCAGCATAGCTTTTTTTATTTTTGTTTTGCTTTTTTGTTTTTTTGTTTGTTTGTTTTTCCAATGAAAACACTTTTTAAAGCTCCTCCTTATATTCTTCAATGCTCCTCCCATCCACCTGACTACATTGGAGGAGTTGACCCCTGACTACTATTATACTTTTGGGTGGTCATAAGCTTTAGTTCTTGGTTCTCCACTCCTTGCTTTTTTCTCTCTCTCCCTTGAAAGCCACCTCCCTTCCTGAGGGTAAACCCTTGACACTTAATGGATATCTCTTAGTTTTCTATTGCTCTGTAATCATTCCTGAACTCCAGTCCCATCTTTCCAACTATCTTCTACCATGAATGTCCTATGATTACTTCAAATTCAAACGCTAAAATCAGCCTTAGCTTATCTACCCCAAATGACTTGTCCTACTATTTTCTCCCTATTTTTATTACATTAGTGAAATGCCACGTCCTTAGTCATCCAACCCTGCTAATCAGCAGCCTGACTCCATTCTTACGTTTCCATGGGAAACATTCAAAATCTTATCCCCCTTCTTTTCCAGGATAAAAACTTTCTAGGTAGAATATTAAGCAAACAAATATACCATGCTAGACACTAATAAACTTCAATATCTATAATAGAAAGTTAGAAACATGCAAAAATATAATCTTATTTTTTAAATTTCATTTTTGAAAAACAAATAATGAGTTTTTATTGGAAATATATAAAATGAAAGTGACTTTCATGTACAGCAAAAAAGTTTTTTTAAAAAAAACTACGTCTAGATTTGAAGATTCAGAAAGCAAAAGACCCTATTTATTGAAAATTCATTATTAGTTCAGATACGTGTATTTTAATTAAAGCACTATTTACAACCTGGAGCTCTCTCTCTCTTTCTCTACAGATGTTTTTGATCCAAGAACCATCTAATCCAAGCCTCTGCACCAAGACTATGGCAGTTTTCTCCCAGACAACAGGGAAAGGGATTGTGGCCATTTGATTTTTTTAGCAATTTTAGCTATAGAAATAAGTGTTTTTAGAAATCTGCTTACTGAATTTCCTTCTTTATAAGGTTCTCTTGTTCTTTCCTCTGCTGTACAGAAAATGAAAAATCAGCAGGTGAAATCAAACTAATTCATCCATCCCCCATTCTGCTTTCTTCTATTTGTTCAGAGCCCAATTAGATGTTTTTCTGTGGAATTAATTTTCTACCTAGTGTCTATACTTTGATTTTTAAAAATCCTACTGGCAGCAATTGAGTTATATTAAGTTATGTATAAAGTATTTTTTCAGGAATGGTATTCTTCTTGCTTTTCTCCCATATCTGATGCTCTTCTCTCTGCTAATTAACATGCTTACATTTTCCAAAGAGTCAGGAAAATTGCAACTTTCATGCTGGTTGGAGTGTAAGTTACCATGAATTGATCTTGAGATTCAAAGTGACAGTAACAGAATTTTAAAAACCAACTTAAGCAAAAAGCAAAAAAAAAAAAAAAGACAAGCAGGTGGGAAAAATTTGGACTCACATAGTTGGGTAGGATGGGAATTACACAGAACTGGACCAAAGGTTCAAGTGAGCTTGTCATGTCATCCTCTTACTCCCTATCAAAAATACAACTTAGCTCTACTTTATTTGTTCTTTTCTAAAACATTCAGGCATCATCTATATTCAGGGATGATGGTCCTTTCTTTCAAAAATGCAAAAGTTCCCTACTAACTGCAACAGAAAAATCCCAGAGATGAATTCTGATTGACCAACCAGGGTTTATATCTGAGCCAGTTATTGTAGTCAGGGAACCTAATATGGGCAGGATAGCCTAGTGGTTAAAAGCATGTACGCTGGTGAGATTTTGTAGGTTTATGTAATCTACTTTTTTTTTTTTTTAAGCTGAGCCATCCTGCCACCTGTTGGCAGCTCAGCGGCTGCTCAGCTCGGGCTGGGAATCGAACTGCTGTTGCTCAGAGCTCAANTTTTAACCACAACAGAAGTATAAAAATAACTTCAATAATCTTTAAAAACTACTGCTTTTAGGTGGAGTTTTCCTATTTACATTCATTTAACGTTTACTGAACTGAAATTTATAAATTGGAACTGGCACTGTGCTAGACATTTGGGATACAGAGACGAACAGGACATAGTGTGTCCCTACGATACTGATACTTACAGTATATGCGGGGAGACATATAAACAAATGTTTATCAATCACAATACAAAATTGTGTCAAAATGCAAGGTGAGTTGGAATCTCAGTTGTTAACTGTGACAAGAATCATTTTGGAATTCTTAGGTTTTTTCCAAAACAAACGCTCAATACAGGGCTGGTGCAGTATTATTACAACATTACTTTAAAACGTCTGTTAAGGTAAACTTAAGTGAAAACATTTCATTTTAGCACTTGTCAAGTATTCAAATCTTTCAAAACTATCCTGTTTGGCGAGTTGCGAACGCACGTACGGCTGCAGTACCTATTACGCCGGGACACAAACGCTTCCAGCGTCACATTTACTTGGTAGTACTCGCGGGAGTACTTGGGAGCCTACGAGAGCGGTGCTTGTTGGGACTTGTAGTCTTTTACCAGGACCGACGACATGCAACTCCATCTCTAACGCACTTCTCCCTTTTAAACTTTCTGGCCCAGCAGTCAGATTAAGCCCTAACCTGAAGTATAACTTGAAAACTCTCACCTCATTCTAGGCTTATTATATGTTTCTACTAGGCTCCTTACCTTCAACACGCAAACGGACAGTCCCTCGCAAACCTCAAAGAGATCCTTCTGTACTCAGTAGTGGGCGGAGCCCTAGGCGGACTGGAGCTCGGGATTGGCCAGCATCTGACTAGAAGAGGTATTTTCATATCCACTTGCTGATCGCTATACTGTACTGTGGTAAAAAAGTGAGTCCTTTGCCGCAGTACTCCAATTTGCCGCAAGAAATCTCGCGATATTTCGGCCGAAAGGACCTAGCGACGCGTAGTGTGTGTCCAAGGCCTGTGGGGGTGGCGAGCACCCGAGCCAAGAAGGAACAGGTTAGGCGGCCAGGGCGAGCGCGAGCTGCCTGCACCCCTCGGGCTCGATCAGGATCAGCCACCC
>NW_017731506.1:3462096-3463601 GCF_001890085.2 Hipposideros armiger
GCAGCCAATTCATCCCTGACCCTTTAATATTAAGTTGATAGTTCTGTTATAAACTAAATTTCTTGCACTCAGTTTCCTGGACACTATATATATCTTAAATTTCTCTCTCTTGAAATCACTCTTTTTTCTTTTTCTTTCATGTTAAAAAACCAGAATTTATTTATTGATTACTCCTATAATTTTATTTTTAACCTCTTGATTTTGAATTCTTTTTTATTTTTTTGATGGGAAAATAGCAAACATTAATGGTAGATGGTATGTGCAGACTAAAAAAAAAAATTCTCTCTAAATTCCAGTTTTACTTGAGGTAGGGACATGATATCTTCCTCTTGGAGGGCCCTTTGAAGAATCTTTTATTCCTCCTGGTATTTTATGCCTTCTGAAGACAGTCTGTGTTTGTAATTCCTCCCTTTGCATGTTTGCAGATAACTTATCTGTTCTTGTTTCAAAAGATTACAGGAAATGAGATCCTGTTTTCCAAATAAAGTCTGACAGGTTTTAAATTGAAATGTAATTGAATGCCAGTTCTCATGGATTCTAGATTTTAAAACATACAATTACTAATATAATCCACATATCTAAGAGTTAGATACTTTTTTACTACTCAAAAGGGCACCAAACTATTTTCACTTTGCTGTTAATATGAAAGCTTCTAGTAGGCAGTGATCATCTGTCTTAAGCTTTCAAAGCACTTTATTTGCACTTTCATTATTAGATTAACCAGCCTTGCTTTGCATATGTCTTCCAAGGTTTCATTGTGAGTGTCTAAAACAGTGATTGATGTATTAGTGATACCTAATACTAGAGTCATTACCTGGATTTCATTTCCAGTCTAGTCTCTTATTAGTTAGTTGTATATCCATGGTTAGGTTCTTTTACACTTTTTGAAAATCTTTTTTTTTCCTTTTCATTTTGTAGTTTAGCCATACTTGGTGTTGAAAGTGTTTTGAATGACACAGCAAGGGAGGTAATTTCCAAGAGACAGATTGTGTTCATATTTATGACAGCCTGTCTCTACTGTAGAATTTAAACACCTTTGCTATAAAATGGAAAATAAACATGTTATAGGTCCAGCCTCTCTTTTGTGTTAGACAACTCCATGTTCCCAGCTAAGGGGACCTAGATTAGAAGTCAAGAGACTGACTGCAGCTGCCTGGCTGCTGGTAGAGATCTGGAGGTTTAGTTAGCATTCTCCTTCCTCAGCTTCCTGTGATAGTAAGCATCCTTCAGTTTAACTTTTTGTTTTGTTCACTCTAAGGAATCCTTTAAAGGTGGGAGGATGAAAACGTTCTTTTTTTTTGGAGGGAGCATGTGGATTTTTGAGGGAGGAGAGCATACAAGGGGGAAAAGTTTAATACTGTTTGTATCTGGAGAAACATAAAGATTTTTGTGGTACTCATATTGCCATTATAGGTGCTAAATTGGACTTCATTTTAAAATTTTGGCTTGTTTTAAAACATTATGTTTTAAACAGTATTAAAGTATCTTTAAGATTATTGAATTAG
>NW_017731506.1:3466126-3469615 GCF_001890085.2 Hipposideros armiger
ACATGAAAATACAGCATTTCCTCAAATAACATTGTTTCATTCGATGTCATTTGGTTATAAATGTCGATGAGATGCCATAGAAATGAAACTCTTGTTTATATCAATTACCCTGTGATAAAATTGGTCTCATTATGTATAGTTTCACTTGAAGTAGCAAAACGTATCAACGATGTTAAGTGAGGACTTATTGTATGTATATTTTGGAAAGCATGATTTTATATCAATATTTCCAGTTCCAGTCCAACCTTACATACTGTATTGTGTCTTCCCCCATTTCATATCTTTGTTCTTATACAGTGAGAACACTGGTTCTTTCTGTAATATATCTAAAATAGTTTCAGAATTATATTGTCCATACCACTACAATTAAAAAGCTTAGAGAAAGAGGAGGGAAAAAAACTACCTACAGAAAATATTCAGGATTTGTTTGTATTTTTTTCTCCCTACCCTGCCTGAGAGATAATAGAAAATATACTCATATGTATTGGTCCTTACACCTCCAGCCCCTATTTCTGGCTCAGAACTGCAGAAACCCTTGTAAGTTTCCAGGTGATACGAGCACTAGGAACATCTTTTGTTCTAACTGGATGGGCTTCAGGATGGTTCCTGGATTGTGACTGGTCACCAGAAAAACCACGTCATTATTAGAAGCTCGGAATTTTCAGCTCCATCCCCCATTTTCCAGAGAGGAAAAGGGAGCTGAAAATGGAGATAATTGATCATGCCTATGTGAGGAGACCTCCATAAAGTTCCAACAGTATGGGGTTCAGGGTGCCTTCAGTTTGGTGAACACATCCCGTGCCAGGAGGTTGACACAGCCCCTGTGCTAGGGACCCACCCAGACCTCACCATTTGCATCTTTTCATCTGGCTGTTCATCTATATCCTTTATCTTACCGTTTATTAGTAACTAGTAAATACAAGTTAGTGTTTCCTGAGTTCTGTTTTGGCAAATAATCGAATCCAAGGAAGAGGAGGTCATGGGAACCTCTGATTTGTAGCCAATAGTACAAAAATTGTGTGTGATCCGGGGTCCTACTACATGTAATTAATATCTATAGAGGAGGGTATTCTCAGTTATGACTGAGCCCTTCTTAACCTGTGGGATCTGACACTGTCTCTAGGTAGATAGTGTGAGAATTGAGTTAAATTGTAAGACACCTAGTTGGCATCACAGAATTGCTTGATGTTGTTAAAACAGATCTATTGTCAAAAGTGTTGTGAAATTGGTAGTAGTGTAAGAGTAAAGGAAAAACACAGGANAGACAAGTTGCTGTCCTTTTGTTCTTCAGTCTAGTTGTGGAGGACGTCGCTTCACTGGTCCATGTTGATGTTATCATTGCGCTCTTCCCAGGTGAGGCCGATCGATCGCTGGCCACTGGATGGCCACTAACGGAGGCTCTTGGCAGCTCACACCAGCTGCCAGGTGCTCACGCTGGCTGCCAGCCACTCATGGTAGCTTTACAGCAGCCCACAGCAGCAGGGGCTGCAGTCTATGCCATCACCGGTGACTTACGGTAGCCCAGCTCCAGGTTGAGCTGTTCTTCACCATCTTAGCTGTAGAGGGTGCAGCGTCACTCGCCCTAATGTGGGATCCCAACCAGGGCCCTGCTGCTCAGAGCTGGTGTTCCAAGCCAGCTCTTAACCAACGCGCCACTCGGCCAGCCCCAGCTTTCAATATCTTAAGTTGCACAGAGAACCTCATATTATTTTTATGAGATAATGAGTTTGGAATGCTTGTGTGAAATTCCAGCAATACAGTCCCCCTGATTCAACCTTAGTTATGGGATTAGGGACTTCCTTTACTTCTAACCTCCCTCATTTATTGGATGTTGGCAGTGGGGACTGAAGCCTCTGTTGTGGCTCCTGCAGTACAGGCCCTGGGAGCACAAGGATTTATATTGCCGAGCTTAGGATACAGGTGGCAAGGAGGAAGGCAATGACAAGGATTTCAGGAAATTAGAGAGTGAGGAAGAGGTATTATTACTTCTCAATCCGAGCCGGCCTTCCTATATGCTCCTTTCCCCCCTGCAAAGGATCTGAGTTTAGCCTGTTTGCTTTACTTTACACTGTCAACACTGAGTCTTTAATAGAAGTCTCCCTTCCCCTTTAAGACTAGCACTGAAAAGAGCATAACTTCTCTTTGACCGGCCAGTCCCAGATACAGCACTTTGGTTTTCTGAGATTTTGCTGCTAGTCATAATGCAAAATACACAGAATTTTATTTTTTTATAAAAGACTTCCTTTTTTAGAGCCATCCTTCCTCTTTTATTTCTTAGAAATAAAGTTAAAGAAAAAAAATGAAATAAACTAAAGGAAAAAATATAAAAGCACACAGCCTTTGAGCACTCAAAGGAAAGAATGATCAAATTCAATTACAGTCAGGGAATAATTAGATTCAAGAATGTCCCAGGACCTTTTGTGTTAGGAGGTGAATTTATGTCTCTGGGCAAAGGGGACAGGGAGGAGAAGATGAGAGGTAGACATGTACAATTTACCTTCTCCTCCATTTCCTTGCCTTACTTAGTCTTGCCACAAGGTCAAAGTGACACTCAAATTGCATAAGAAGTCAGGGCTGGATTTAGGATGGATAGACTCTTGTTAAGGACTGGCGAATGACATTAGGCTGTGATCTATGAGGAGCAGAAGCTTGGATGCAAAGGGATTATCTATGGCTACCTCCCTGCAATAGTTCTTTTAGAAAACTCCATACACACACACACACACACACACACACACACACACACACACACACTTCAGGTCCTGTCTATATCCATTCTTGCATTCAGCTACTACTGAGTATTTACTCTGTACTCTGATAAATATTAGGGAATCAGGGATACACATAATAGATATATTTAAAGATGCTTGTGTGATCATTAATATTAATGTTTTGCTAACTAACCTGCAAGGCAAAACTATTTCATAGGTCAGAGAGCAGTAGAGGAACCTTCCTATAGGTCAGAGTTGGCAAACTTTTTCTCTAAAGGGCCAAATAGTAAATATTTTGGGCTTTGCAGGCTATATGGTCTCTGTTGAAACTACTCAATTCTGCAACTGTAGTGTGAAAGTAGCCATAAACAATGGCTAAATGATTATGCATGGCTATGTTCCAATAAAATTTTACTTATGGACATGTGAATTTCATATAATTTTCATGTTTCATGACATAATTATTCTCCTATAGATTTTTTCCAACCATTGAAACATGTAGAAACTATTCTCAGTTCAAAGGTTGTATAAAACCAGACAATGGGCCAGAGTTGCAGTGGTAGAAATATATAAATTACAAGTATTTAGTTATTTCATTGAAATAATTCATCTGTTGTATATCAAAGATAGGTGGTTTAATGGTCAATTTAATAAAGTAGTAGAGTATTTCTGATGAGTAAGAGGTGTCAAAATTTATGACAGAGGCTTTAACCAAGACAGGAATCAGGAGGACCTGTGGGAGGAGCTCTCACACCCTATGACTCTAGCAAAGCCCTGA
>NW_017731506.1:3475855-3482306 GCF_001890085.2 Hipposideros armiger
TTAAAAAAAAATGTCTTGGGGCCGACCGAGTGGCTTAGTTGGTTAAGAGTTAGTTTAAGAGTGCGAGCTGTCAGCAACAGGGCCACTGGTTCGATTTCCACATGGGTCAGTGACACTGCACCTGAGCTGAGCTGCCAACAGGTGGCAGGATGGCTCAGCTGGTGAGAGAACATGCTCCTAACAACAAGACTGCCTGTTTGATGGTGAGCTACACCCGCCTGCAACTAAAACTGAACTTGGCACCTTGAGCTGAGCTGCCACCCAGATGGCTCAGTGGATAGAGTGTGCGCCCTTAACAACAAGGCTGCTGGTTCAACCCCCGCAATGGACGGTGGCTACATCCACCCGCAACTAAGATTGAACACAGCACCTTTAGATTAGAGGCCATGAGCTGCCGACGTGCAGCCAGATGGCGACTGACGCCCTCCACAACTAAGATTGAAGAATAACATCTTGGCTGGTCCCCTTCCCCAATTCCCCAACACTGGTCCCCTCCCCCAATTCCCCAATTTAAAAAACAAAAAAAATCAAACAAACAAAAAAACTATCTTGGCTTCACTGTATTGCCTTTATTCCTTTGTCAAAGATCGGTTTACTATATTTATGTGGGTCTATTTCTGGCTCTCTATTCTGTTCCACTGATCTATTTTCCTAGCCTTTCACCAATACCACACTGTCTTGATTACTATATCTTTATAGTAAGTCTTGAAATTGGGTAGTGCTGTTCTTCTCCTTCAATACGGTGCTGGTTATTCTGGGTCTTTTGCCTTCTCCATAAAACTTTAGAATCAATTTGTCCACATTCACAAAATAACTTGCTGCGATTTTGATTGGGGTAGTCCTTCTTCATTCCTGTCCCAAAGCCCATTGTTCCCGAGTTGCTCCTGGCTAGTCAAAACTCCCTGCTGTTTTCTTCCACTTGACCTCTCCTTTCCCTTTCATAATTACATCTTTTTTTTTTCCAACAAGAGTTCTCCTCTATTTATTACTGAATCAACCTACTAGTACAGAAGCATAGAAACAAAGAAGAAAATCACCTCCCCAATAAAAAGTGTAACTGTCCAGATAGTACTGAATGTTTTCAAGTGATATGGTAAGATGCAAGCGACCTTGAAACAGTATAAATATGTGTGCCATCTCATGTGCAATTCCTTCTAAATCCAACTTGGTTCTTCTCCAATGTCTCCTTTTGGAGTTGTACATTATTTTATGGCCAGATTTCATCTGAATCCACTGGCGAATGGGATGGTTATGTTTTTGTTTCTAGACCAATGATTGCTTGATCCTAAAAGTTTTGTGAGAAAACATGGCAAGGAACAGAGTCAACCACACACACCACAATGGCAGAGAAAGGAGAGTAGAGCAAAATTACATCTCTTGATTTCTGCTTCCCCTTAATGAAAACTCCAATAGGCATGAGAAGAGCCACAATCTGATAAAAAATAAACTGATGTATGTGACTTATTTGTAGTTCAAAAACTTTCCCAGAAGTATTTGCCTTTAACCAAATAAATATCTACCCAATTGGCTGAGTACCAGGGAATCTTTTGGTTGGAGATGTTTATTTTACCTTTTAACAAGTTTGGGAATGGGTCAAGATAAGAACTTGAGCTTTTCTTCCATTGTGAAGAAGAAGTGAAAACTATTTTAAAAGATGGTTCTTTCTACCAGAGAATTACTGAAGACCCAATGTAAAGAAGTCAACTCACCTTCTCTGTTTCTTCTCACCTTGCCAGTAGGGGATAAGTGGTAGACTCTGATAGTATTCACCTTGAAATTCAGGGGTCTTTGGAGAATACTTAAAGGGCCTTTGTAGCTAAAGAGATCTGAGTTCAAATCCTCAGATGGTAATTTGACATAAATCTAATGTGACCTTGGACAAGCTATTTAATCTCTTTGAGTTGAGGTTTCTTTATTTGTAAAACAGAGATATTACCCTTACAGGGTTGTTGGATTTAAGTAAAATAAACAAAATGCCTATTACAGTGTACAGTGGGTGCTTAATAAACAGATTTTATAAACAACTGCCATTTAAATGCTTACAGGTGGAGAACCCTTCAGCTGAATGTGAGCCAAGAGTGCTTAATGACAACCTCCAAATTTTAGAGGTAGTAGAATTAATTTTTCTATAGTAACAATATTACACTGAATGGCTAGGGTTCTGTATCATTGCTCAAATAATCTACTGGGTTGCTGGGAAAGTCATGACATATTTTGTCTATGTTTTTCAAAGGTCATTTATTTACATAAAGAAAGAAGATCAATCAAGGATATATTGCCCATTTTGTTTGATAACCTTTTGCCATCTTTCAGTGAGCTTCATAATACCTTGTTCATATGAGGACCTGTCTTTATTTGTGAAAAACTGAAAAAGGTGCTGATTTACAGCCTCATCTGAATTGAATGTTATACCACGCAAGGCGTTTTGAAGAGGGCAAAACATGTGGAAGTCTGATGGCTCAAGGTCAGGCAAGTATGGTGGGTGTGGCAACATATCCCATCCAAGCTCCAATCATTTTTGACAGGTGATCAAACTTGTGTGTGGTCTCATGTTATCCCGATGGAACACAACTCCTTTACAATTAACAAGCTCTGGATGTTTCTGGATGATGGATTCGTTCAAACTGTCCAATTACTGACAGTACACATTCAAATTGATTGTTTGGTTCCTTGGTAGGAGCTCGAAAAACACATCTTTAAAATCCCACCACACTGAGGGTATAAGTTTTCTCTGATGAATGTCTGCTTTCAATGTCATTTGAGGCAAATCATCATGTTGGGACCAAGACTGTGCACCACATTGTTGTAAACAATCCACTTCTCATCACCAGTTACCAGTCGCTTCAAAAAAGGATCGGTTTGCTCACGTTTAATGAGCATAGTGCAGATATTTATACGCACCATCAAACAAACTTGAGTTCAGGCAGAACGCAAATATCGAACTTGCTTACGTATCCCAGCTTCTTCAGGTGGTCATGAACGCTTGAATGATGGATGTTCAGCATTCCTGCAATCTCTCATGTCGTGTAACGTGGGTTTGACTGGATCAATGCCTTTATTTTGTCGTCATCAACCTCGGTGGGCCTCCCTGACCGAGGAGCGTCGTTGAAATCAAAATCACCAGCATGAAATTTCGTGAACCATCATTGGCACTGACATTCTTGTAGAGCATTGTCACCATAAACTTGACGCAACTTTTCACAAGCTTGACACGTGTTCTTCCCTTTATGGAAGTAAAACAGTAAAATATGGTGAAAATGCACAGTTTGGTCTTCCATGTTTAACTTGCTGTAAAATCTCCAAAACTCAACCAAGTCACTCAATTTTTTTTAAATGAAGCTAGAATTGTCAGCTGTCAAATGACATAGCAATAACATAGATGCAAGTGACTCTAGTACTTCCAAAATTGAACTAGTGCCATCTGTTGCAAACATGCGTCAAGACTTTTCCGCAACCCAATATTTAACATATAATATTCCTGATGGATTTTTGCCATAGCAAGGTTGCTGTTGGCATTAGGCAGATTTCTGAGCAGTCAATATCTTTTTTTTTTTTAAGATTTTATTGGGGAATTGGGGGAGGGGGACAGCATTGGGGAATCAGAGAAGGGGAACAGACAAGTTGCTGTCCTTTTGTTCTTCAGTCTAGTTGTGGAGGACGTCGCTTCACTGGTCCATGTTGATGTTATCATNGGCTGCTCAGCTCGGGCTGGGAATCGAACTGCTGTTGCTCAGAGCTCAAACTCTTGAGCGAGCTCTTAACCAACTGAGCCACTCGGCCGGCCCTGTAATCTACTTTTAATGTATTCTCTGATACTTGCTCGTAATTCCATTTCCATGTGAATACCACTGCCATTCCCCCAATTCCGTGTTGGACCCTGGAGCCTAAGCACTGACCAGTGAGAGGCAGTCCAGATTATGATTGTTCATTTCTCTTTTCATCTACCTCCCTCTAACAGCAAGTCCACTTTTCTAGGCCAAGAGAGAGGGGGGGAGAGGACATATTCTCAGTCTATTCTTTCTAAATTTGGCATTATTTGTGAGAATTTTTTATTATTCGACTTCAATTTTCAAGGATTGCTTCTGGGGGATGGAAGTACAGCCACACAAAGCCTCGGCAAAATCTTCTACCTGTGTAGTTGGCCGTCATTTTCTCTGGTTCATCTCATGAGATTGTGTTCCTTTCCTAATGCAGTTGTTACTGACAAAATTTTGCTGTTTTTAAATGTGTACATTTTGTTATTTAGTTATATATTGGTGAACAGAGTGTGTGACTCAGCCTCATTTCCCCATCTTCATGCAGAAATAGCCTCAGCTTATATTGCATCATTAAAAGAGCCACTCAGGCAACTCTGACATAGACATAGGTTGCTTCAAGGGCACTTGCTGTGCTGTCCTAGCCAGAAAAGAAGCTAGCAGTTTCTTTGGCTGGAAAATTTTATGTTCTGCTCATCAGTTATTCTGTAACATACTCATGAGTGAGTGTAAGCATAGTTCCTGATAAGCTTTGTTTATACTCTAATACGGTAAACATTTTTTCCCTGCACACACCTTTTGTTTTATTTGCTTCCAGAATATATCAGTCTTTTGTAATTACTCCTTGCTATGCTTGAGAAACATTCCTAAAATTTGTTAATTTATTTCTCTTATCTCATCGTCTCAGCTAGAGGGAGTAGAAGGCTCTGATGATTTCCCAAACCACACTACCCCCTCCCATTTTTGAAGGCTGTATTTTTTTTTTGAGAAGTTTTAGGTTCACAGCAAAATTAGGAGGAAGGAACAGAGATTTCCCAAATACTCCTGCCCTCACACATGCATAGCTTCCCCATTATCAACATCCCCCACAAAACTGATACATTACAATTGATGAACCTACATTGACACATCTTAATCACCCAAAGTCCACAGTTTATCTTAGGGTTCACTCTTGATGTTGTACATTCTATAGTTCTGGACAAATGTATGACATGTACTCATCTTGGTAGTGCCATACAGAGTATTTTCACTGTCTTTCTAAAAAGCCTCTCTGCTCCCCTTATTCACCCTCACCCCTGACAAACATTGATCTTTTTACTGACTCCACAATTTTGCCTTTTGCAGAATGTCATACAGCTGGAATCATACAATATGGAGCCTTGTAAGGTTGGCTTCTTTCACTTAATAATATGCATTTAAGGTTCCTCCATAACTCATTACTTTTTAGCATTGTCTGGATGCACCATTCATCTACTGAAGGACATCTTGGTTGTTTCCAAGTTTGGGCCATTATAATAAAGCTGTTGTAAACATCTGTGTGCGAGTTTTTGTGTGGTCATATGTCTTCTACTTATAGGTAAGTACTGCGGAGTATGGTTGTTGGATTACATAGTAAAAATATATTTAGTTTCATAAGAAACTGCAAGACTGTCTTCCAATGTGACTGTACTATTTTGCATTCCGATCAACAATGAATGAGAGTTCCTGGTGCGCCACATCCTTGCCAAGAATTGTTGTTAGTGTTCCAGATTTTGGCCATTCTAATAGGTGCGAAGTAGTATCTTGTTGTTTTAATTTGCATTTCCTTGATGACATATGATGTAGAGCATCTTTCCATATGCTTATTTCATATGCTTATATCTTCTTTAGTAAGGTATCTGTTAAAGTCTTTGGCCCATTTCTTAATCAGGTTGTTTGTTTTCACATTGTTGAGTTTTAAAAGTTCTTTGTGTATTTTGGATAACAGTCCTTTATCGGATGTGTCTTTTGCAAATATTTTTTCCCAGTCTGTGCTTTATCTTCTCATTCCCTTGACATTGTCTTTCACAGAACAAAAGTTTTTTATTTAAATTAAGTCCAGCTTATGCATTGTTTCATTCATGGATCATGCCTATGATGTTGTATCTAAGAAGTCATCTTCAAACCCAAATCATCTAGGTTTCTCCTATGTTATCTTCTAGGAGTTTTATAGTTTTGTGTTTTATATTTAGGTCTACAATCCATTTTGAATTAGTTTTGTGAAGGGTATAAAGTCTGTGTCTAGATTAATTTTCCCCCCTTCCCTCATCCTTCCCCCCACCGCCCCGCTCCCCCCTTCCCCCACCACTTCCAAGCTGTTATTCTTAGTCTGATAGTGGAGGAGCAGCTCACTGGCCCACGTTGGTATTATGATAATTGCGCTTTACCTGGCTGAAGCAGTTGGTCACCAGCCATTGGGCAGCCACAAACGGTGGCTTCACAGGGGCTCACGGCATCTCCCGGCAGCCCAGCTCCAGGTCAAACCATTGTTCACAATCTTAGCTGTAGAGGATGCAGCTTACTGGCGCAGCTTACTGGCCCATGTGGAAATCGAACTGGCAGCCCTGTACAAAGCTCCCAATCTAACTAACTGAGCTATCCGGCCGTCCCTAATTTTTTTTGACATGCAGTTGCACAGTTTTCCCCCCACATTGTTTGTTAAAAAAATGTCTTGGGGG
>NW_017731506.1:3483737-3484667 GCF_001890085.2 Hipposideros armiger
TATATAATTTTGAAATAAAGTGATAAAGAACTAATACTACCTGTAGAACAGGTCTAAAACTGACTTATTTAAAAATTGATTGGGTTGAGGGAAAGGAATGATAATAAATCTTCAATCTATTTACAAAAAACCTATTGAAGAGAAATCATTTATTAAAGTCATTTGTCTATGAACAGTTTTCTCCTTGTAATTCTGGGTAAACTTTGTACTAAAAGAAGATAAACTCTTCAAGTCTATAATTTTTAAACTTATTCCAGGCCTGTGAGAAAAACGAATATTTTTATATGGACTTATACTTGCACATGAAAAGGAGAAGTAACCTTGAGAGTAAACAGCAACAACAACAAAAGAAACAGGGCATATGATGCTACATCAGGTTAAATACAGTTCTATATAGTCAGAACTGGGAGAGGCGTAACTAGTAAGCAGCATAGTGTATATGTTAATATAGTACCATGCAGACATAGGTGGCCAAGCCTAGGGATAGTTGTAGCTAAACTGGGCTGAACTTTGCAAATTTTATTTATTTATTTGCTAGATATTTAAATACCATATTTAGCTATCTGATTCCACTAAAACAGGGGTCAGCAAACTTTTAAGACAAAAGAGCCAATCCTGTCCCTCACAACAATTTAAAAATTATTCGAGAACCATAAACATATTATTACAAATAAGGAAAATTTTAAGTAACACTATAACAAGTAATAGTATTAATTATATCTTTATTAAAATAAGAAAAATTCACACATGTACGTACCCAAAGAGCTGCATGTGGCTCGTGAGTCGCAGTTTGCCGACCCCTGCACTAGAACATTTTGTATGGGGAATCAAAGTGGACCCAATCATTACCTTTTTTTAAAAATTGAATCATTTTTAATAGAGCTGCCAGTCTGAAAAGTTCTTTCTTTTGACCTAGTTTAAAGATACTCA
>NW_017731506.1:3487142-3488169 GCF_001890085.2 Hipposideros armiger
GTTTATAAATAGGTTCTGTAGGAGATTTCTTGGGTGCTTTAATGCTTTTAAATATGACAGGTAGACCAGGTTATTTTACCCATCTCTACTGAAGATTAAACTAGTGATTTAAACCACATGAAACAAGATTGGTATAGTGTGGTCCAAAGAGCATTTATTAGTAGTCAGAGGACTGAGGTTTCTTTATGTGCTGCTTTTTGACTATTTGATTCTAAGCCACAGAACTAAAGTAAAACCAGCTGTATTGATTCCTAGGTGTGATCAATATTTTATACCATATCTTACCTACTATCTTTTCTCTACCTGTGTTAACGAAAAATATTTTCTCTTGGATAATTGATACACATTTTTAAATTTTATGGAAGGGAAGTCCACAATTCTCCCTTGATTTTTATTTGTGTTTATTTTTGTTATATATTACCTAATGAATCCAATATTAAAAGCTCTTATAGCCTTACGATTAGTAATTAACAGAGCTAAAAATAAATTTTAAAGGTGGTCGCTCCATCCAGAACAATGCATTTTAAATAATACTCAATAAATAATTGTTGAATGAAATAACTGACTTCTAAAAAAATCTGTATGTTAAAATGCTTTCATTAGTGAGGGTAGAATTGAGATTTTTAGTTTTTGCCCATTTGCTCTTGTAGTAATTATAATTATTTAATATAACAATGTCGAACAGCCAAGAAGAGGCTGGTTTATTGGTAGTCAGCACTGACTTTGCAGAGAGGGTAAAACCAGCTTGATGATTAGGGGGAAAACTGGATCAAATGGCAAAATCATAGACTTGGAAGGCACGCAAAATCTGTAATTCCAGGATATAGTCTCAGAGAATCTTTAGATCCTCATAAAAAGGATATTATTTCCATTTCTTTGTACATTCTGGAATATTCTTTTAAGGTGGTGGTTCTTCATGAAAGGTACACTTTAGAATCACTAGTTGATACATATGTTCAGATTCTACCCTGGAGATTTCTAAATCTGTAGGTGTGGGGTTGTGCCTAGGCACTTGTATGTCTAGTTC
>NW_017731506.1:3490234-3491071 GCF_001890085.2 Hipposideros armiger
ATAGAAATTTTAATCTAGAATATAAGAAAGAAATTATCTTTGGAATGTCATCAGTTTAGATAGGTAAAATAGTTTAAATTTTAATATAGTAGATGAAATGGCTGAGGAAAAAATGTAAATTTAGAACACAGATTTCAGAAACTTTGGAAATTATAAGGTAAAGGAGATTATCTTGAGATTTTTTTTTAATCACAATGTTTTTAAATCTTTCTTCACATAAGATTGTAAGATTGATGCTTACTGACTGGTAATCTACATGTATGTTTTATGCATACAGTGAAAAGAGGTCAGACCTGGGTTCAAATATGGCATTTAATATAGCACTTTGTGTATAACTCTACTGTGGATATGGTGAGCTATGTCCCAGTTTATGTCTCTTGTCCTCCTATTGTTATTAAGTCTTACCATCTGCTCTCACAAGTGTTTCTATTTGGATGATCAGTTATATGGTTACTCTTCTATAGCGCTACAATCTATTGTAATTATTTGTTTACATTTTTTTTTTATTAGACAAGGGCTGAGATCCTGTTTTATTGAGTATTTTATTTATCTTTATGGGCTCATCATATATTAAGTTCTCAATAAATGTTCACATATTTGACTACAAGTTTTGTGTTCAGCTTACTTAACAGATCAAGAATGGTTAACTCGTAAATTGAGGTAATATTTATTTTAAAGGATAGTTTTTTAATGATGAGATATGGCAGTATATATGAAAGTACTTGGTAAGTGATAATCCCATAGAAATATTGTTAGCAAGTGAACTGAATGCTTAAAGTGTCATATTAACAACTGCAATAAAGACATTTAATATTTGATTGAGTGGTATTTCTTTGG
>NW_017732910.1:0-2019 GCF_001890085.2 Hipposideros armiger
ATTTCTCCTTCAGCTCATTCTCTGTGTAAGGAAAATGAATGAATACTCGTTTGGTTAATCCACTGCAGTCGAGTTTATGCCTCATGCACCTGAAAACAATTTTAAGTGACAGACTAACTTTCAAAGGGAAACTACTGACATTATTTCCACGTTCTCAGAGAACAGCTCACTAGAGCTATCAAGTATTCATGGTAAATATTATCACAGGCCAAACTGTATTGAATATAGCCTGAGGTGCATATTTTAAGCAACAAAATGCAAAAAAAGACAAATGTTACTCAGAACCTGCTTCCCCTGCTGTTTTTAGTACTCCTCCTCCTTCTTCTGACTATTTCCCTACTCATTACTTTTACCAAATGATGCTAGAGAAATAAAGGCGGCACGTTGAATGTAGGCACTTTTGTTGCTGATTGGTAATTTGGAACAATGGTGACCCTAGAAATAAAAAAGGAGGTGGGAGAGATTCATATCCTGAAATATCTATGGAATGAAATGCAATTGTGCAACCTAAATCTCAGCTATCTCATCTGAATTCAAAGAACTTGAACTGCTACTTAAATCCACTCTTTGTGAAAAGGAGTGTGAGGCTTTCAAAAGATAACACACTCAAGTATATGCTCAGTTGTATGAAAACCCACTCATTACTTTTCGAGCATCTTTGGCTCAAAACCGGCCATTTCCAGAAATGTGATCTTCATTTGCAAGCGGTCCAGCAGTGATGATGAAGATAAGAAGATCTGGAAATCTAATGGTCTTGATTATTTGGGGGAAGAGGCAGCACGAAAAATGGCCACCAGCATAGAATTTCACTTTTGAGAAAGAGGAACCGAGAGGGAAAAATTCAGATGCTAAGGTCTCTGAACTGCCTTAGAAAGAGAAAAACTGTTTAGATTGCTCTGCTCCCATAACAAGCAGCAGAGTTTATTGTTCTGCTTTAAGACTGAGGTCTGCAGGAAATAAATATCTCCAGCTGAGGGCATCTAGAGATAATGAACATCCAGAAGTGTGACTANATAGCTAGTAGAGTATGCTATCCTGTCACTAAAATGACACCTTCAACACAATAATTCTCCTAAAATGAGGTCTCTCTGTTTCTAGTTTCACAATACCTGATAGAAAAATTTAGTCAAAACTCCATCTTTGATCTCAAACAACAACAAAAATGCTTAGAGCAATCGATCATTCTTCTCACTGAACTGACCATTTATTTACTCTTGTGGTAAAATACACAATAGGAACAATGGTCTCAAATGATGAACTAACTGGAAAATGTGGGTACCATTTCATTTTTTCCTAAGCAGTTACTGTATGCCAGGAACTATTTTAATATGACAGAGGATTATTTCATTTAACCTGCAGTGCAACCCAGTTATAGAACAGACACTATTATAAACCCTATTTTATTGTCAAGGACACTGAGATACACAGAGCTTAAACAACTTCCCCAAATTATACAGCTAATAAATTCTGAAGCTGGGATTAGATTCTAAACAGAATAATTACGAGTAAATTATTTACTTAATTTGTTAATCAGCTGAGAAGAGCTGAAAACAGAAAATTAAAATGAGTTTAGTGTAATCCCTTCAGAGGGCTGCCCAGGCATTCCCACCACAGTTCCCAGAGACCTGCTTTTCTTGTTTCAAAGATGATCAGGCCCTGAGATACACTTAACACTGTTAATATAAAAAATTAAAATAAATAAATTTATAAAACAAGATAAATAGCAGAATTCCAATTTATCAATTTCAGAGAAAAATCTGTCAAACGAATGGTGAACACTTGGGTTGGCAGGAAAAGAATATGTTTCCTTTGTTATAAAACAAATTCAAGTCATAATCAGAAGACATTTGATGAATATGCCATGAAAACTGCTCTCGTCTAAACCGGGGTTACTCAAAGTCCATTTGATGACTCCTTCAACAAATGTCATAGAAATTATAATATTGCTGATAAATATGCAACAAACAAGTAGAATGAGTTGTAGCAAAAATGCCTTAGCATCAGCTAAGATGCATTAAT
>NW_017732910.1:5966-6915 GCF_001890085.2 Hipposideros armiger
AATTTGTCTGGAAATAAAGCAATGTGGTTGAATTCTCCCCAGGCCTTGTTGCTTGCCTGAGGTCTGCCATCGTGAGGGAGGGATTGATACGTATGGGAACCAAACCAAGGGCTTCTGCTTGATACAATATAAGAGAAGGAACCAAAGAAAAGAACACCAATGTCTCATCATTGAATACTGTTTAATGTTGTGAGTACCACAAAAATGCAGCTCGTATCTACCAAATATGCAAGTGGCACACTGTGGGAAATCAACCTATGGAAGCAGGAAGGCTTGGGTTCAAATTACAGCTCTGCAATAAGAAAACAATTCTATGCGTTAAACTTTCCTGAAAAGATATCTATTCCTCTCTCCTCCATCTCTATCTCTCTATATGTCCCTATCGCTGTCTCATATCCATAAAATCTGTATCGTATATTTGAATATGTAAATATTTATATATAGACACAGACATACATAAAGAGTTACAGAGAGGGATTTCTAAATGTACATTTATATCTATATCATTCTATGTCAATAGGTATATACAGATAAATAAAAACAGATAAAGACATATATAGAGAGAAAGAGACAAATAGACACAGAGAACATCTAAATGTACAGCTGTCTACTTATCTGCAGAGAGGGGAGGGTACTGATGTATACTAGGCATGCAAAATAGTGCTGCAATCATAAAAATGAAGTTAAGTGAAATTTTGGGACCAAATCATGGAACTTCAGACAAGACATCACTAAAAGTACATATTTCTGAGGAAGAAAAGTTACATCAGAACACTAATATAGTGTCATAAACGTAAGAAAACAGTAAAACATTATCTTGGTTAGTGCTAAAAGAAAGACAAAATGTCAACATAATTACAAACTTATGAAGAGTCAAATTTAAGTGCTAGTCAATATGCATGCCTATTTATACAAACATAAATTTATTTTAATTGCAGAAGATTTGGAA
>NW_017732910.1:14648-14979 GCF_001890085.2 Hipposideros armiger
GTGTGCTTCCTAAAGTGTTACTCACAGGTCACAAGGGGATGTCTCAGGAGAGACATATTTTTTCCCTAGTTAAAAATGTAAACTTCTCCTAGGAGCCATGTATTGTTCTTTTGAGTCATTAAATGGTTCAAATCCTTGACTATTTGCTTCCATTTCAGATCATGTGTCAATAAAATGTAGGAAACTAGGACGGTCTTGTAAGGATGTAGGAATCAGACGGATGAGCTATTAATAATGCTGCTTCTTAGTAACTGAACAACCTTAGTAAGTAGCTTAAGTACTCTGAGCCTCAGTCAAATGAGCACAGCAGTGGCACCCCTTTCATCAGCTT
>NW_017732910.1:15840-16712 GCF_001890085.2 Hipposideros armiger
TAGTTACACACACACACTTTTTCCTAAAACTTGATCAAGTTTACCAAGTTTCTATTACTTAGAACCAAAAATTACTGAAAATAAAGATCAAAATTAGTTTAACAAAAATTGCAACAAAGCCAATTGCTCAGCTGGGATTATTCATCACAAAACGTTAACATTCCTGGAGTGGCCGGGAGGCGCAGTTGGTTAGAACACGTTCTCTGAACAAGGTTGCCGGTTCAATTCCCACATGGACCAGCGAGCTGCGCCCTCCACAACTATTGGGTTGTCAGAAAAGTGATGATGTATTTTTTCTGTTTTTCGTTGTAAAAATACGTCATGACTCTTCCCACAACCCAATAGACTGAAGACAATGACTTGAGCTGAGCTGCTGCTGAGCAGCCAAATGGTTCAGCTGGTGAGAGTGTGTGCTCCTAACAACAGGGTTGCTGGTCTTACTCCCACATGGGATGGTGGGCTGCACCCACCACAACTAGATTGAAAACAGTTACTAGACTTGGAGTTGAGCTGCACTCTCAACAACAAAGATTGGAGGACAACAGCTTGACTTGGAGCTGGTAGGTCCTGGAATAAAACACACTGTTCCCCAATAAAGTTTTAAAAAAAAAGTTAACATTCCTATACTATCAATTCAGTCAACAAAGATGACATAAAAAAAATCAGATACCCAGTAATTAACAGGTACACACATCTTATTGGCCACACATCTATTGATCCTTATTTTATAAACTAAAGAAATGCTTGTGCTTTGATTACACTGGTCTCCTGGGGCTAAGGTCTTTGGCTTCAAAGTCATAGATTAGGACGAGGAGATGACTCTGGGTCTAGCCGACCATGTAACTCATAAAACTCATAGGGCCAAGATCCAA
>NW_017732910.1:17564-20395 GCF_001890085.2 Hipposideros armiger
TTTTTCTCTTTATTTTACTTCCCTTGCTCTACAGATTCTATTTCTACCCCCTCACGTCCTACATTCCTATCAATTTGAGTCTCGAAAGATAAAGAAATCCTAGGAAAATAACCAGGCTTTCTTGTGTCTCCTTTTGAGAATGCCTCTTATCATTAAAAGAACTCATAGGTCACAATTCATCTCCTAAGCAAATGTTGTGTCATCAGGTAAACATACTGAATTATGAGGTGTAAGGTTCAAGGCTTGAAAGCAGGAAGCCTAAACCAACTTCAGCTGGTTCAGGTGGCCCTTGGGACCACAAAACTGACCTGAGGGCAGGCACTTCCAGAGCAGAGAAAATACATCATTTCAGAGAGGCTGTAACCTCCAAATGTTGTGGACCACATTCAAAATTTGTTAGAAAATAGCTCTCTTGCATTTCCCTGTGTGATTCCTTCATGCCCTGTAGTTAATACTTCTATAGTTTCAGTTGTTATTCTGAAAACCAGGTGTGAGGTCTTGTGGCAGTTATACTCCAAGGACATTTTGCTGCTTGAATCTCCAGCATATTCTGTAATTAACATGAAATGTTTGGTGCATGAGAGGAGATTTTCTAAACCAAACCAGCAATATTCATTTCAGACATCTATTCTGAGAAGTGCATTTGCTTTATCTCTTTTGAATTAACTATTTGCCTTTTCTTCTCATATTGTTTCAAAACAAAATTCATTTGTTGGGCTTGGAACAGGAGCATTGTCAATGTGAAAGCGCCATTCTTTGTAAGCTACACAAGTATCAATACCACCTCCTTGTAGATCCCACCATTCAGCAGTCATCTGCCTGCATTTGCTTAATCAAGGTGCCTTCTGAAAAGTGAGAAATTATCTGGAGGAAGAAATGGACCAAAATAAGTAGGGTAGAGCTCCCATGGAATAATTCCATTTCTGAAAACCAAATGACCCAGTGTCTTAACATGTCTCATCCCTGTCTTCCATCTCCATTTGGACATAAATAGGAAACAGCTAAGTTCTACTTCCATTTAGAATCAGTTTATGTTTATGGAGAAAAATAAACGAATGGCAGAGTTACATCGAGGAACCAGAAAGATAAAGCTGTAACCCCTGCTAAGGTGCATCTTTAAGAAATATCAGTAGGTTTGGTGTCTCATCTGAGAGGATTCACAGAGGGTCAGAATTTAGGGTGACAAGATCCATGAAGAATGAGAGCTGGAAGCTAGGACTAAATCTTGCCTGGAAATATGAAAGAGGAATAGAAATTTTCTCTCAGACATGAAAAAAATGAAAGTATGTACCGAAGACAATCACCATTAGTTTTACTACTGAACATCAGTTTTGCTACTGAACTTTACAGGGCAAGACTTTTAGTGTAGCATTTGTTAGCCATGGACCTTGATTATTTCAGTTATTTTTAATTGCAATGGGTCCTTCCATAGTGCATGGGACAGAAAGGACAGTTCGCAGAGTAGCATGCCTGCAATCTTTTCTCCTCTTTCTCGTAGATGTCCCAGAAAAGTAAGTAAAATGATCCAGTCAAATCTCCTTGAATATATGCGAATGACAGACCAACTGGCAGACTCACAAATGGCATTCACTAGTAGGAGAATCCTTATCTATGAAGTAAGTGCTTTCAGTAGCATGTGCCAGGTCTGTCTGGGGCTGTTAGTGGTAAAGTCAGCTAGACTCTGGGGCTCTACAGGACACGGCTCCCTGGAAAATGCTACAGGAGCTCTGTAAACATCAGAGTATAAAATGGCGATGTTTGTATAAATCGGGTGCCTGCATACAATTCTTAGACACCTTGTGTGTTAAAGCTTGTTGGAATATGTCCAAATACAGCCAAGAAAGGACCTGGGGTGGTACATTGGCAGTCCTGGGCTTCACTTCTTCCTGCTTCACCTACACCTGGCCATCACTTGTATCCTGGAATGAATCAGGAAAGCTTGACACTGAGTGAGAGCTTAGTTTCTGTGCTCCCNTTTCTATAATCCTTAGCAAGGCTTGACCCTCCTTGGGACCAGCCAAGAGCTGGGAAGATAATAAATTAAGGAAGAAGTGGCCACAGTGTGAGGGGCTCAGGCCAACTTAAAACAACACTAAGGGGCCGGGCGAGTGGCTCAGTTGGTTAAGAGCTCGCTCAAGAACGCGAGCTGTGAACAACAGCGGTTCGATTCCCGGCCCAAGCTGGGCTGCCGCTGAGCTGCCACCAGGTGGCAGGAAGGCTCAGCTAAAAATAAAAAATAAAAAAATAAAAAGCCACTACGATAGAGAGATGCACTATCTTCCATACTAGGATTTGCCCCCTGTGGTAAATAAAGGCCCCAGATGAAGCTTCACTTCTGAACAAACCCTCATCTTAACAAGTAAACCCATTCCCTCTTGATCTCATCCTATGTCCTCCACCCAAACTTCTTTCAAACCTCTCTCAAATTCCATCAAAACAGTGTTAGCCAGAATACCCATTCTGTACCAAATTACAATTGACTTAATTTGCATGTGGCTTTTCTCATGATCATAGTGACATGAAGGGTCAGGGGAAAGGCATCCCATAATTAAGGTAAACAGGAAGTGAGCTACACAGTCTAAGTTTAACTGGACCTTTGTCCCACTTGGCTGAACCACTATCTTGTCATCACAAGGGTAATGATTCTGCAGCCTTCTCCTTTTCACTTTGCTCGCTTTCCTCTCAGCTCCTTAGTCACACATGTTTTTTAATACCCTGATTTTTTATTTCAATCAATTAATATGCAAAAATCCCTAAGCATATTTAATCTCATAATTTATAAAATCTCTTGCCAAATAACAACTCTATTGAGAATCCTACATGACAGGAAC
>NW_017732910.1:24868-59834 GCF_001890085.2 Hipposideros armiger
TGTGCTAAAATATTAAAATCATGGATATATAAGATACACAGGCGCTTGAGAATAGCATTAATTGAAAGTGGGGAGAAGAGGTGGTGGAGAGAAAAGGAAATGGAACAGACAAGGGGTAATTGCATCTGTAGTGTGTTATATCTTTAAAAGTTAAATAAAACTTTAAAACTTGATATTGTATCTGGGTAATAGATATATAGGTATTGATTACACTATTATCTCTAAATTTCTCTATTTTTATATATTTTATTATATAAATGATATAAAAATATTTTAGATAAGATACACATGTAAAATATGTGTATCTAAAGATATAAATGTATATTATAAAACTATAAATGTTATAGATGTTCATATATAAATATAAGATATGTGTATTTATAAAATATAGCTATGAACGGTATTTTACATGTAAAATATATAACATGCATCCATAAATATAATTTTAAAAAGTAGAAAAAATACAGAATATAGTACATATATATATTATAATCACATGAGAAACAATAGGAAACACCCCCAAAATGACTTATAATATCCCAATATGATGTTATACATTTCTTTGTTATTGCCCATCCTTGCATAGTAGCTAATAATAATATATAGCGATAGGACGGAGCTTCCAACTTTCCAAAATAATGACGCATTCATAAGAAGTTCACATGGATGAAAGAGATGGCACAAGGTTAATTCTGAGCTTCTTCGCACAGCAGCTGCAATATTAACGAATAAGAACTGACATTTATTTTGCGCTTTCTATGTGCCATACTGTTCGGAGTGCTTTACCTATTTCAGTTCATTCACTCCTTCCACAGCTACATGAGTTAGGTGTTACTGTTGTACCCGTTTCGCATCACAAAGAATGCAAGCAGCTTGCCAAGCCACACAGCCAGGAAGCGTCAAACCAGGCCCCCTGGCTCCAAACTCTGCATTCTGAACTAAAGAGTTGATTTGGCACCAGAAGCTAATACTCCCGTATTCTCCAATGGAGCAATTTTTGTATAAAACCCACTTGAGGACACTTGCTTTCATTGGTATTTTCAAACTATCTCATACAAGTTGTAAAAACGAAATATAGCAAGTTGTCACAGTCCCCCTTAAGCAACTCCTGAAGAACTCTGGGGGCCCACGGAAAACGATGACCACTCACTGCAGGCCTCTTTGATATCTGGGGAGCACGGCCTGCAGGCATCCCCTTTTCAACAACACCAATCTGCATATAACAACCCCCATGAGAGAACAACGAGTGGAGCGCTGCAGCGAGCCCGCAGCTGGCACACTAGTTGGCCATTTTCCGGAAAGGCAGTGCTGTGCAGTGCTCAGACTGCTGTACGTGGGATAAGAAACACACACAGTCCAGCAAAAGCCCACGAACCCCATCTGCTCACCAGGCATCCGGCTCGCTCACTTCCTCCTCACCCCAGGCTCTCCATCCTCAAACTTCAAACTCCAGCTTCAGCAAAGCTGCAACGGCCGCACATCATGGCCATTTGGAGTAGCTCACTGAGCCCAGTAGACTTTTTCAAGTCTCCGACAAACCGTTACGCTCACGGTGGAGTCGCACAAGGTCACGGAGAGACCCGCTCTTCCTTCGAAGGCGCAGGCTCGTGGCCATAGAGACTCCTCCCCGCTCCCGTGTCCTTGTAATTTACGTTCCGCCCCTTGTTGGTTCCCACAGCCGGAAGTATTTGCATGCACTCAGCCTTCAGAGAGCAATGTGTGGTTGAGACCATGTGGGCTGAATAGTGTTATAACTGAGGCCCGTTAAGGCCTCTGTGTAAACCTGTGAGGCTCTGGAGGTCCGGTGAGGAGACCTGCTCATCTGTGGAGCCCAAGATAAGCTTTGAATGTATGTTCCTTGCTTGTTAAAGTGCCACCTACCAACCTGGAACCATCTGTGTTTTTCTTGGTCTTCTGCCCTGTCCTCCATGTACAAGGGCCAGGATCAGATTTTAGGACCCTTCCGAGGCGAAGACCCAACATCCGGTTATGTCAGGCAGAGAAATACCCTGAGGGATGGAAGGAAGGCGGTCACTCTCTTAGCAAGTCAACAGAGTCCATAGACACCAGGGCCACTGTCACTCAGAACTCTAAGCTACTCTATTGGCCAGCTTAGTCCTCCTGGGTAAATGGGTCATCTAATAACTACAGAGGATGTCCCAAAAATGTATACACATTTTAAGAAAGGAAAAAACTCTTAATATTGCAATACTCAATCTATACCAATAACAAACTATGAATACAAGTCATGTTTCACTTCTGCAATTATAAGAGGTGCTCAAAGTGGTGACCATCAGCGTCCAGACACTTCTGAGTACACGAACTACTGCTTGAGCAATGTTGACCAAAGTGTCCACTTGTATACACTTTTTGGCACCCCTGGTAGATGGCTGACACTCTACTCTTGTTCCATCTCACTTACCCATGGCTTCTTGCCATGTGCCTCAACTTTTATTCTTCCCTCCCTTTTATTCTATGTCCCTCTCTGTCATGCCCAACCCTCTGAGAACAAAAACAGCCTTTCCAGCTGGACATCTCTAGCCAGGACCTCCCGGCAGCTATTGCCTTCTCTCCTGACTTGACCATTTCCTGGTTTATGTGAATTTAGGAGGTTATTTAACCTCTACATGCCTCAATTTCCCTGTATGTAAAAGAAGCATTATTAGGGAGTATTTCATTAAATGAAATGATGTGTGGTGTGTATGTAGGAGCATCCACATGTTGTGAGCTGCTGTTATTCTATGCCTATACCCAGGTTGCCCAGGCTTGTTCTGGTTGACAGTATTAATAGAGCCCTTTTCCTTCTCAGCACTGTCTTAGTTTTGACCATAAGTGATTTGGGTATCCTACCTATGCCCATCTTAGAGAGATTTACTTTTCTATCATATGACAACCTCTAATTCAAATTGAGATGGCTTGATATCATGGTCCCATGGCTTGAAGTCTAGCTGGCTCTGTCCCAGGAACCCCACTGGCTGCTTTGCGGATAAGGACTATGGGGGGATACCAGACTCTCCACATAGCACAGGTTCCTCTGTGCCACTGTGAGCACCACAAGCCACTCACACCAATCCTCAAAGAACAAGCATTTCCTACAGAGAAGAAACAAAACTGCCTTTACCTCATAGAATACATAACTTAGGACCTTTTATTTTTTAAATCCCTTAACCCTTTTTTGTTAACACCAAAAATAGGTTGCCTTGGTTTCTGTTGGTTGAGCTGGAAAACAATAAACTATGGCTGGGTTCTCTTGCCTTTCTGATAGATTAGCTCTGACTCTTCCTAAGGCAGAGCTAAGATCCAGCTGACCTTTCTCTAACCCTGGGTTTCCACAGACGGTGCATATAAGAAATCAAAATCAAAGGAGAAAATTGAACTTGACAGTCTCTCCATGCAAAATGCTGAGAGGTACTTCACAGTGCTTTGCAACTGCTAAGGGCTCCAGGATTCCAAATGGCCAGATCTAAGCAAGGCTGTCTCGTTAGACACTTATTTAGCTTGCCATGGTCCTTTGGGGCCAAGGAAGGTTCCAGAGAAAGATCAGCAAAATCAGCGCCTTCATGCCAGGATTCAAGGGTGAATAGAACCATCTGTACCTCTTTATTGAAATGGGGAAAGTGACAGAAGGAGGAGCTGGCATCTACATCTGTTGTCTAGAATTTATTAAGCTGGCATATCCATATAGAGCGTCAAGGAGATGCTTTTCTTTTGACTGATACATGCTGTAACGATAGCCTACATTTAACAGAACACAATACCCATGTTCACATATACCAGGAATGAATTTCACATACCAGACAAATTTCTGAAAGAGGGGGGAGAATAGACAAGTTCTAGAAGCAAGTATTTAAGCAGCTAAAAGAGCTGCTAAAATAATTGAAAGAGGATATTTTTATGTGTCTTGAAAGAAGTATTGAAACTCTATGCATTATTTATTTTTTAAATGGTGTATTTTTTTATGATGTCAGATAAGAACATTTTCTTCATAGTGCCAAAAAATAACAAGCAAAACAAAACAATCCTTCACAGAATCAAAGACAGAAAAAACCAAGAAGTCTGATTATGGTGTCTAGCTTTCAAACTCTCGCCCAAACATTGCATTGTTTGGTGCATTCACATGATCTAAGTTCAAGTGAACAGAAATGAAATATGAAGCATTGGAAAACTGAGTTTTCACCATGTTTTGTGCAACTTGGAGGTTCAGCCTTTTTCTGTGTTAATTGGATAGGCCTTGAAGAATTCAAGCTAATATTTGAAGGGGAAACTAAAGAAAATGACAAAATCAATAGGGAGGGCAAGATGCTTAAAGAGGTGACTCCTGCACTCTTTGGGATATTATTTAAGTTCCTAAAAAGACACCCAAAATAGCAGTGGCTTAAACATTGTTATTTATTTCTCCCTTTGTGTCGCAAATGTCTTCTTCTTATAAGGACACCAGTCAGATTCATGAACTGTACATACATTTGTCTTCCTGGCCCCTTCCTCCACAATGTGGTATTAAAAATTACATTATACGACTGAGTGTGTATGAAGACCAATATAATCCACGTTGGATTTCTCTGATCTTTAAAAGACAGTAAAATACTTTTATGGGCCTCTGAAAGTATCCTGGGTCACAGGAGTGGTGACTACTATGCCTGAGGGAGAAGGTGGCCCTGATAGCATCCTGTAAAAACTCCATCAACTGCAAACATTGCACATACAAAGTATGTTGTCGTCAGTCCAAATGGCTGCAAAGTTCTGAGGCTCACAACATTTGCCAAGCACTATTGAAATAAATACCTAACCGTTCAATAAGGATTGTGTTTGCTTGCATACACCGGAGACCCATCTACAGTGGCTTACCCAAATAGGAATTTTTCATATGAAATAAGTCCAGACATGGGCAGTCCAGGCTTGGTACAGCTACTCGTGGGGGGTGCTAGGACCCAGGCTCCTAGCGTCCTCTCTGGCATTCTCACCAAGTGTCTTTGCTCCTCACGGGAAGCAAGTAAGCTTCTCCACCTTCAGCCATCACATCAGCATTCCAGGCAAGATAAGGGATAAGTGCCTAGGGGAAGGGATAAAAGCCTTCACCTCTAGACACTTTGTTTTACTGGAGAAAAGAAGCCTTTGGCAGGGACTTCTGCCTACATCTTTTTGGCCAGAATTGGGTGCTGTGACATTCCAGAGAACCTGGAAAAGTAGAACCTTGCTTTCCCCAAATAAAACCAGGGTTGTTAGTGAAGGAAGGGTGGGGGGAAATGGAGATTGTCTAGGCAATCAGCTGTGTCTGCTTCAACAGCCATCATTTTTATAAAGCAAAATGACTCGTCAGTCCTAATGCATGGCTTTGAAAATACCACTCAGTTCAGGAAAGTTTCAGCCGAGTAGAAAACTGGGAGTGTTCCTAGGTTTTCACCAGCATGAGACAATCCAGGCCACTCTGCCTCGTGCTGCCACCTGGGCAAACCGAGAAGTACACGCAAAGTCATGCTACTTCTAACATGTGTGCAGTAACCACTTCCCCAGACTGGATTTATTTTTGTAAAGCACTCGGTTCCCAAGTCAAAGAACGGGAGTTGTCTTTCTAGGCCAATAAAAATAGGTGTGTCATTTGCATCTATTTCTGCCTGGCTATATCTTATCTGCTCACTAGGTTTTACCTCAGGTGTGATTCTCACAGTGAAAACATCACTGCACGCACCCCAGCTAGCTCAGGATGCCTCTCTCCCTGCTCTCCTGGACCAGCCATCCCAAACCCAGCTTATCAGGGCCTCTCCCACTGCCAGTGAGCTGCCTTGAACCCTCGCTACCGAGCACAAATCTTAACACACAGCCTGTATCTGTGCATTGTGCAATGAACAGGATTCAACAAAATACTCAGTGGTTCTGCTGAGGTACGATTAGTGTGACCAACTGCCCGCATTTGCCAGGGGCTCAGAGGCTCCCTGGGGCATGGGACCTTCTGGGTTAACACCAGGAAAATCCAGAGCGAGCCACGACAAGATTCTCATGGGGGACACAATGCCCTAGCCGCATTGGCTGTGAACCGATTTGAAATAATACCATCACTATTAACAAACACTAAGATTTAGTGAGTGATAACTCTGTACCTGGCCCTCTCTTAAGTACTGTAGGAGTATTACATTATTTTACCCTCACAAGAACTCTAAGAGGACGGGACTGTGGTTATTCCCAGTTTAGAAATGAGAAAACCAAGGTGCTAACCATTTAAATAACAGACCTAAGCGTACACAAGTTATGACAATTAAGTTCAGGAACTCATCCTAGAATAAGTGCTACATACCTCATTGTAGAATATCACTACAGTCACCTTTGAAGTACTCCCCTTGGGAGGCTATGCACCGATGCCAGCACCTAATCTACCCTTCAAAGCAATTTTGGAACTCTTTCTGGAATGGCCATCAGAGCTGTCACCGTATTACCCTTGATGTCCTGAACTTCATCAAAATGTCTTCCTTTCAATATTTCCTTTATCTTCAGGTAAACAAAGAAGTCATTGGGGGCCAGATCGGGTGAGTAGGGAGGGTGTTCCAATAGTTATTTGTTTACTGGCTAAAAACTCCCTCACAAACAGTGTCGTGTGAGCTGGTGCATTGTCATGATACAAGAGCCATGAACTGGTGCAAAATTCAGGTCACTTAACTTTTTCACACAGCCTTTTTAGTACTTCCAAATAGTAAACTTGGTGAACTGTTTGTCCAGTTGGTACAAATTCATAATGAATAATCTCTCTGATATAAAAAATGTTAGCAACATCTTTGCAACCAAGTTCAGGAACTTAAATTACCAGACCTTTCCTATAGCTACAAAGAGCCAAGTCTGTACTCGAGCCCAGCAGCCTGGCTCTGAAACCTAAGCTCTTGCCCACAACTCACTACCCCCTCACTGGGGTCCCTCTGCTGACATGAGGTCATATGAGCGGCGGCCCATTTGCTGCTCAGGTGGCTGGTGATCTGCCATGTCCCCAGCCTGTTGCATTGCTGATCCTTTCATTTTGAACTAGGGGAGGAAGAAGGAATTTGTGGGCAGAGACATTCTATCCATGCTTTATTTTAGTGGGTCTCCACTGGAGATAATTTGCATCCCCCAGGGACATTTGTCAATGACTGGAGACATTTTTGGTTGGGAGGGGGATGCTACTGTCATCGAGTGGGCAGAGGTCAAGGATGCTGTTAAAAATCCCACAATGCACTGGACAGTAGTCAAAATTCACCAAATTGTACAAATAAAAAGGGTGGGTATTAAGTTATTAGGTCTCTATGAAACAGAATGTTTAAGAGTATGATGGTTAGTAAAATGGCAGTGTTTTATTCTACCTTACTTGTACATTTTTAGCATTCAAATTACATTCGATGTGAATACTTATATTAACCATCGAAGAAGCCAACAGCCATATACTTCTATTGGCCGACCATCAAAATTGGTTACCATGGCCTCCAAAATGATACCATTCCTGAGACCCATTCACATGAGGTCCTCTCCTAGGACCTTGTTATTTCACTGTGTGATCATAACCACACTGAGTTAGCAGTCGTTTTAACAATTTTAGAAATGAGGACACCGAGGCCTGGACTGTTAACGGTCCTTGTCCAAATTCATGCATCTGATAAATGGCAGAAGGAGAAATACAATCCCAGCGTTGTCTGTGATATAGTAAGAAATATCTAATTGGTCTTTGTCCAGGTTCCTGGCACCCAGCTCCTGAAACCCTTGGAATGTCCAGGGTGATAAGAGTGTCTTGTGTGATTAGATGGCTTCAGGATGGGGTTGGTTGCCAGAAAGACCAAGGCATGATTAGAAGGTTGGAACTTTCAGCCTCATCCCAACCTCTGGGAAGGGGAGAGGGGTTGCAGACTGAGTTCAATCACCAATGGCCACTTATGTAATCAATCCTGCCTATGTAATAGGACCTCCATAGAAACCTCTGAACAACAACATCTGGAAAAGGACATGTGAACATACTGAGGTACTGGGAGGGTGACATGCCCAGAGAGAGCATGGAAGCCTCATGCGCTTCCCTCTCCCCTTGCCCTGTGCATCTCTTCTGCTTGACTGTCCCCCGAGCTGCACCCTTTATAATAAACTGGTAATAGTGGGTGAAGTGCCCTCCTGAGTTCTGTGAGCTGTTCTAGCAAATGATCGAACCTGAGAAGGGGCTCGTGGGAAGCCCCAACTCATAGCCAGTTGATTAGTACAGGTGGCAACCTGACATGAGGGTATCTGATGGGACTGAGCCCTTAATCTGCGGGGTGCACTAACTCTAGGTAGTTAGCTTCAGAATTGTGTCATGTTGTAGGAAACCCAAGTGGTGTTAAAACTAGTTGTTGATGTATAAAAACATCCACACATTTTGTGTCAGAAGTGTTGTAGTGAAAATACTATGGATGGTCTGATTCCATGGCCTGTAGCTTTAACCCTCAGCAGCATCACCTCCCAGTCTGAGGAAAGTCTTTATTTTGGATTTCCCTTTAAGTTCTCACTGAGTCTTTTCGCTTCAATGATTATTTGTCATTGCTTTACTGTTGGATCCAATCTGCTGCTGCCACTTGAAGAAATAGATCTCCCATGTTTTGACGGATGTTAGATGCTCCATACCAAATAATACTACAGCACAAAAGCAATATTATTTCTGTTGGGTTTGCTGTAAGAAGGTGGATGAGTAACTAACTAACTAACTAAATATATATATATATATATATTTTTTTTTATTTTTATATTTTTTTTTTTTTTTTTTTGAGAACAGTTTAAGGAACCTTCATGCAAAGACCAAGGTCACAGCATTTTTGGTCTTTCCAGATAACTGTGGTCAAGTTTCATCACATGGATCACTTCAAAAAATCATATCTGGACAAAGGCATTTACGGCACTGTCCTATGATAAAACTTCCCACGCTGTCATCACTAAAGATGAATTGGGTCCAGTGGCTCAGTTGGTTAGGAGTGTGAGCTCTGAGCAACAGGGTCTCCGGTTCGATTCCCACGTGGGCCAGTGAGCTGCGCCCGAGCTGAGCTGCTGCTGAGCTGGTGAGAGCACATGCTTAGCAGCAAGATTGCCGGTTCGACTCTTGTATGGGATGGTGGGCTGCGCACCCCTGCAACTAAGATTGAACACGGCATATTGAGCTGAGCAGCTGCGAGCTGCCAACTGGGAGCCGGATGGCTCAGTGTGCAAAAAGGTTGCTGGTTCGACTCCAGCATGGGATGGTGGACTGCGCCCTCCCCCGAAATTAGGTCGAAAGCAGTGACTAGACTTGGAGCTGAGCTTCACCCTCAACAACCAAGATTGAAGAACAACTTGACTTGGAGCTGATGGGTCCTGGAAAAACACAATGTTCCCCTTCCCCAATTCACCAACACTGTTCTCCTCCCCAATTCCCCAATAAAAATCTTTAAAAAGAAAGAAAGAAGATGAATCAAGGGATCAAAGCTTTAAAGCCTTACATAGAGTGGCTCAAGGGAAAACAGGAGCAAACATAGTAAATGGGGAGAAGAGCAAAACTAATGGAAGAAAGAGCCAGTCGTCCTACCCTGAGACTCATGCCACCAGGCAGTGCCATCTCCTTACCCATTTCCCCACTTGGTCTCATTCCTCACTTGTAAAACTACATTGCTGATAGCCAATAGCTAATACCCATGGCAACTCAACTTAATTTGGGAGATAAATGAAGACCTACTGCTGGTTTTCGCCCCCAGACCTTTTCTCTGTCCCTCAATCTACAAGACCTTAACCAACCAGATTCATTTTATCTTTCTTTAAATTAGTCTCCAATATTTAAAAACTGAAAAATGTCACAAATCCAGGGTTCCAGATTTCAATTAACCAAACACACAAAAGCAAAAACCCTGAAGTTTTAGTGACACGTTTCTGTGTGGCAACAGTTGGCTAAAATTGAGTGAAAGCTGTCCCATCAGACAGAGGCTTCCAGTTCCCTTGATCTCCGCCACTCCCCAAACTTGGCACAACCTCATTTATTGATGTTCCCTTCCCAGTGCCCACAGACATTTGAAGTTGACCCCCCCCATTTAAATATGAGCGTGATTAACTTTCTGAGGATATGAATTCCGGTTGCCTCTTGTTTCTGTGGACAGACTTGCTCAGTTTACATGGTTTTCCAGAAAAAACAGATGGACATAATGGAAAGCCCTGTGTTTGTCACTGGCACACCCTGAACAAGCAGCCAACATTGTCCCCTTGTACTGCCAGGAACATCAAGGCCAAGTACAGCAACGTGATCACTCAGGATAGTGAAAACAGTGCCTGTTTGGGAATTCTGGCTGGTTCCATCCTGTGCCGTTTCAACTCACTGGCTGTGAGAATGTAATTATTTTCTCCCTCTGCATGTCAGTTCCTTCTTCCTAAAATAAAGGTAATACCCACACATGTGTAGGCGAGGTTCAAACAAGGTAATTTATTAAAATCTCTGGGATACAGTCATTTCTCATTAAGGATTAATTCCCTTTGTCTTTCTTTCTTCTCCAAGGTGGTAGTTATTAGTATATCCTTACTTATTATGCCAGAAGTATCTTTCATTTTATATACACTCTTTCATTTTAGTCTTCATGCCATCTTGGGGGAGAGGCACTTGATTTAGGAAGAACTATGAAAGCACCTCATATTTGAATCAATTTTACCATTTCCAAAGAATTTCCATACCTATGACTTCATTTGGTCTTAACCAAATAGATAGGAGAATTGTTGCTCTTATTATATAGATAAGAATATTGAGTCAACTCTGTATTCCAGCTATCTCTGGAACTTTCCCAATTCTTACTCTCTTTTCTAGTAGTCTACAAGACATTTTTAAAACTTATTCTTATTATTATCCCTACTTCAACAATTAGAGCACAGAGAGGCCAAGTGATTTTTGCAGAGTAACACAACTACACAATAACGGAGAGAGGACTCCCAGATCAAAATTCTTTCCTCCCACCTATCAGGTCCTAAAGTGGGGTCCTTGGAACCCCAATCCTAAAAGATGTTCCAGGGAGAAGAGTTCTCCTAAATTACAGAAACTACTGTAGTATGTATCATTTGCTTTAAAATAGTAAAGACAGCCAAGAGTACAATACACAGTTTAATACTTGCAATACCCTATTGGAAATCTACATTCCAGGAGCTATGAGTGGACATCTGAAAAAAAAAAAAAAAAGAAAGAAAGAAAGAAAAAAAAAAACTCAGTCAATCCCCCTCACTCCAACTCGCTTTCCAACTGGTCAACACCAAAAGTTTTGTTCATTAGCATAATAGATGTTAGAAGTGGTTTTTCTTGGTGAATAAAGGGATGCCCAAGAATATATATGGAGTAGGTAGAAAGACTGTTGACATTCCCATCCCTTTCAGGATTGTGGAGTAAAGGGTCCTTGAAGGCCCAAGAACCTTCACCCAGCAAAAGGACATCCTCACGGGCTTATGGTTCCCGGCTGACTGTACTCTTTTCTGTTGGTCATTGAGACTCACTCACCTCCCACTCGAACCTGAGCTCAATCTTGCTGCTAGAATCCTGTCCCATCTGCCTCCAGAAAACCTTTACCATAGAAAACGGTCAGATCACCTGGAAGTATGGGGGGGGTTGACACTGTTTTTGTACCTGCCAGCTAAATAATTGTGAACAAACATCGGGAAACTTGGTGTGACTAAACTGTAAACAACTGTCCAAGAGCCTGCTTGAGGATGAGGCGAACTGCCCTCCTACCTACTTTTATTCACTGGGAGCTACTGATTCAATAACCACCACCAGTAGCCAAACTGCCTTAATTCAGGTTACAATAAACCTTGGCATCCTACGGCCCACACTTGATGATTACATTATGTTCACTAAACATAAGACTCCAAAGAGTCTTCCAAGTAAAGCAACGCATTGACTCAACATTTACCAAAAATTCACTTAAGGACAAAATTTCCCCCCCACCCCCTCAAAAAGAAAATAAAGAAATAAACCTGAATTGGCCTCTCAAAGAATGCACCTGGGGGAATCCTGGTCTAGCCCTGTCTGAGCTCCCCCCCCTCCTCTATTAACTGACATTTCCTGCAGGCAACGCAAGGACCAGGATTAGACCCTGGGCTTGTATGCCTGCAGAGTGCAGTTCTTCCATTGTTCTCTGCTCTTTTCTTCCTTCCCCAAGTAAATCACAGGATCATCAGAATCCCTATTGAAGCCTCCCTAGAAAGGCACTGTGTGATCTTATCTTCAAAGACATCCAGCTAGGCCTCTGGCTTGAAATTTGCATGACAGCTAAAAGAAAGTAAATTTGGGGGCTGGCTTCCTTTGATAACCAAATGCTTCTCTTTCTTTCTTTGTTCTGAAGGTACCACTTGAAAAGGGATTCAGTGAAGAGGAAAATAATTCTACAGTCTTTAGCTCCCTGCCTGTCCCTGGCTGGCTAGGGGCGTTTGCTTCATGTAGGAACTGTGTGGCTGGTCTCCAATCGAGGTCAGGTGTTAAATGTCTGGAGTCAAAAGATGAGCAACAGTCCTAGGTGGGAGCCACATGTGGAAGTGTTAAGGAGGCAGAAAGAAGGGGGCCATTGGGGGAGAAAGAAAAGGAGGGAGTAAGGGGGAGTAAGGAATGAGAGAGTTCTTAAGAAAAGGGACAGCTACCAGACTGGCCAGATTTTGGTGACTCAGGACGCCATCTTGGCCCTCCAGGTGAACTTCAGCTAATTATAATAAATCAAAATACTATTAGCATTACAGGTGGGGAAAATCTTCTGTGTCGCCATGACAGTTCCCACAAGGGAATTCCACCTCCCAATGGAAAGCAGTGGTCAGCGAGCACCCACCTGAGAACACCTATACCGCCACCCCTAAATCTTGTATGTTTTGCACCCTCATTCTAATAAAACCGTAAGCCTCTTTGTTCTTTGGGCCAGTTGCCCTCCTCCTGGTCTGCCCATTCCCACTATTTTGGAAGTTAATAAATCCTTTAATAAATCCACTGCTTTCTTGGGTTATTCGGTGCACCCTTGAATTCTTTCCAGTGACAATACCAAGAACCTGTTTTTCAGCAACAGAAGCAAGAAAGAGGCAGGAAAAAAAAGTCAGCTAAATCACAATCCCAGCCTCGCTGAGCTTAGCTTTTCTTTAAGGAGCACATTCTGCATAGGACCAGCCATAGAATCTGTGAGATCCAGCGCCAAATTAAAATGCGGGGCTCTGTGTTCGAAAGAAGTGTAGTTAAAGGAATTGAAGTATAAAGTGTTTCCTTTTCCACCTTACTCTCTCCACCTGTTGTTGCTTTTCTTATTGGCTATTAATGTAAGGAAAGAAAAATTAAAAATTTTAATTATTAGCCTGAATTTTACCAGTCACCTCTCTATTGTGCGATGCCCATTTTAAATGTTAATATGGAAACATTTCATACACATGCTGTTTCACCAAAATTGCACAGCTTGTATTTTGTAGCCCATGTGTGCACATGTATTTTGTTTTTCCCAGAACAAGAGAAATGCTGCCCACGATAAACACAACTGTTTTTATTTCACTTCTTGATATGCACACAATCTACCCAATACATTCTAGCTTGGGCTTACTGATGAACAAGGCAAGACTGAAAGGGAAAGGAGCTACGGGTGGTCCTGTCTTTCCTTGTATTTATGTTATGAAAAGAAAGTAATGTGAGGAAGAGGAAGTAAGGTGAGCAAGAAAGGATATAATGGGCTTTCTAGAATGCCATTGCCTTCTTCCTGCATGTAACACAAGTTCTGGTTCAAGGGGAAAGCTTCTCAGGCTGCCAAGACCCCTGCTCATGGTCCTCGTGACACCCTTGTCCTTGCTTTGGGTCTCATCGCACTCCTACGCATCTTGGGTTTTCTGGAAATCTGTGTTCACGGGGCATCATGAGTGCTACATGTAAACAAGACCTCAAGGAATATTGAGTGGACACGCTCCCTGCAGGGATCTACCGTGCTCACACACATGCTCCACTGTCCCATCAGACTTGACTTACCTACACAAGTTCAAAGATAACTGTATTAAGAATTTCAAGATGGCGACAGCATTAAATCAGGTGGGGAGTCTTGCAAGCGTGGAGCCTGTGGGACTGCACAGGTTGTCCCCACGAAACCAGCCTGCTGTGTGTGCTAGTTGCAGGGCTTGGGGCTTAACACCAGAGCCTACATCTGACGGTAGCTGCGAGGCAGAACAGAATGTGGAACAGAGGTTCTCACACTGTGTGTGATCACAGTGCTCTTAGTAACTCAGTAATTTCTTCACAGCACCCTTAGGCCTAAAGAAATACCTAGCAGTTCCATTTAGCAAGTTGTGAGCTCCCAACCATTCAATAAAAATTTATGTCCTAGCAAATGAGGCACCGTTAAGAAGATACACCTCCATTTAAAAAAAAGCACTATGTTTGTTATTATTAAGACACCACAATTCCTCAATAAGGGGATGTGTGCGTCTGTAGGCACTGAAGGTCCTTGAACCTGGGAATCAGACTGGACACCTAACACCCCCCTCATTTCCTGGTCCACATTGATTTTTCACACAGTAATTCTGCTTTTTATCAGAGCAACCGCCAACTACCCAGCTTTGCAAAAATGACATCATAGGAGTGAATTTAGCACCATCTAATGTTGAAGCTGAACAGCCTCGGTCAGTAGTTCCCAAGGGTCCATTAGATGTCAAGTATCACTGATTCCTGCAAAACTTTGATATATTCCTCAGCACCTCTGTGGGTTCACTGGGGCACCTTGGCACACAGTTTGGGAACCACGAGTACAAAGTAAAGTGTGTGGGCTCAGGAGTTAGCACTCTCACTGGGGTGATGTAAGGGTTATGCTTGGCACACGGCAGGAGTTCCAGAAAAGTTAAGGCTTCCTGGCACTTTCTCTCTGCATGCTAACACTGTGATTTAATGGTGCATTTATTGCCATCTCACTTTCCATTTTTTTCTTTATTAAAGGATTATTTGATGAGCACCCACTAAGTTAACCAGGTATTTTGTTTGGTGCTGGATATGAAGCTTAGCCAAATGGATACAATGCCCACCCTCAGGGAACTTGAGAAGCACCGAGAAGGCAGATAATCCACAACCACATGAAAACGTCCCCACAAACAGAAATGAGCGCCTGCCATGAACCGTTTTGAGAACTTCAAATGCTTATGACTCGCAGCCTAGGGTGTGTGTGTGGGGGGGAGGGTGATCTCAGGGAGGAACTCTGAGAGCCTGGTGTTTAAGTTGAAGTCTGAAGGAAGTGCCAGTTTTGCACGAGTCTGGAAAGAAGAAATTTTTTTGAGAGCAAGTGAAGAGTGGAAACAACAGGCCCTGCAGTGAGAGTGAGCAGACCCTGCTCAGGAGGGCTAAGCGGTCCCTTTCAGGGAGAACGTTAATGTCACAGGTAACGCTGCTGAGAGATGCCTGCAGTGTCAGGGAACCTGGATGATCAGTTGGGTCTGGAGGGCAAGGACCATACAGGACAGGACTCCACAAACCTTTCCTGTAGGGGGCGTACGGCCCTGTCACCACCACTCAGCTCTGCAGTTGTCCCCCCAAAGCGGCTGCCCAAAACACGAAAACACTGCCCTCCAATTAAACTTTATTTACAAAAAGCAGGGAGTACGCCAGCTTCGGCCAGTTTGCATACCCTTGCCATAGAGGGGTTCCACGTTTGCCTCCCTGGTTGGGCCTAGAGAAGGTCACTACCTCCTGAGAAACTAAATGATGAAAACCAGTCCTTGGCCTCTTTCCCATGCAAACCAGCAAATAACCACACACAACATAGAGGCATAAAGGGGAGCAGTCCCACTCTGTCAAAACTCGGAGCAAATATACCCATCTTTGCCCATCCCCAATAGCTTTAAACCCACCAAGCAAACGCTGCTTTTCAGTGGGGGGAGGGGAAGGCAGCACTGCCAACCGCCAAAGAAAATAAAGTCGCAATTTCAGTAAGGTGGAAGAGCTCTGGGGAAGGTGGAGGGATGGGAGACAGGTGGGCTAGTGGCTCAGGGCTGACTCAAAAGGGCAACTGGACGCTGCCACCCTCCCCCATCCCCCCAATGCAAGTCTTTTGCAGCCTGTGCTTTGCTTCCACAACCAGCTCCTGGCTGGCTTTTCCCTGTTAAAAAGAGCCCTGCAGGCAGCCCTTGCACTTCAGGCAGCTCAGAAACAAAGGAGGTCAAACTGCGGCTCCTTCTTAGTTGTCATGGCAACAAAGGAAAGATGGCAGAGGCACTGGAAACGCCGCTGGGGAGCCCACTTTTGGAGCGGCAATGGCATCTCCCCTTCCTGTGTGTAACCCACGCGTGGAACTGCATTTGTACCTGTGTGCCTGAAGTCCCGAGTCTCCTGGCATCCCCACTCTTCCTGCCGACTTCCGGAAGTGGTTTTGCTTAAGAACACCTTACTGATTGCCTCCAGGTGCCAAACCTCACCTAACGGGAGCTCTCTCCGCGGCTAGCTCCTCAAGCTTTCCTAAAATGGGATTTTATTCTACCTGAATTGGAAATACCCCGAGACACCAATTGAAAACAGAGATTCACGGGCTCCATCCCAGATCTACGGGATGAGCATCTTTTGCCAACATTTGATAACTACAAGCTCAGAGAGTAGAATGTGGGCGGCAATGTTTTATGTAGCAGAGATGGAGGTAAATGGTTTTCACCAGGTCCTGCCTTGGCTGAATCAAATCAGAGAGAATGAGCCAAAAAGCCGCTTGAAAATCAGCTGTTAACTTTCATCAGAAGATGGGCGGCCTTACCTTCAATGTTTAACCAAAAGAACTTAAAACCTTATATCAGTGGTTCTCAACCTGTGGGTTGCTACCCCTTTGGGGGTCGAAGACCCTTTCACAGGGGTCACCTAAGACCACTGGAAAACAAAAAGATATTTACATTACGATTCAAAACAGTAGCAAAATTACAGTTATAGGGTAGCAACGAAAATAATTTGATGGTTCGGGGTCAACACAACATAAGGAACTGTATTAAGGGGGTCGTGGCATTAGGAAGGTTGAGAACAGCTGCTAGTGGAAACTATTGAGTTTCCTGTCTTAGTGGAAATATGAAAACTGATGTTTAATATTTTTTCTGGGACTACTGGGAAGATTTTGTTAGGAATTGGTACAGTATTCCCCTCTCAGAATCAAGAGGGTCCCAAAAGGAAATAATAAAATGTCTGTTTATACACTGTGTGTGTTCTCTTCAGTTTTTTCTGTTTCCTGAGCAATTGGTTTCAATGCTCCGAGCTATGAACCAGGCAGTGTGAAGGCAGGTAGACTGCTCTTGCTTTTTTCATACTGTAATTCCAGCAGCCACCATGCCGCCTGGCATACCCAGACATGATACGGAATCAATACTTGGTAAATGAACGAATGAATTTCAGAAACCCAAGCGTTTGAATAACTACCGCATTGCTCTATCTTAAGCTGGGTAAACGCCTTTTTAGCACTGGCTGAGCATGTAATGGGGAATAGGAAAAGTACTCCCCTCGTCCCTGCCCCGCCTCCCATCAGAAATTATCGCTTTTTTCAGGATATCATTGAAACAGAACCAACAGCTATGTCTAAGACAAATTCTGTACTTTCATCTCCCGATTTCCCTTTACTCGCAATATTGCCCTAACTGCTTTCGAATTTAGCTTGAGTCATGTACAAATCCAACACAGATTTGAAAAATTCCCTCTTTCTCACACTTGTATATTTACCACTTAAGTGAGGGACGAGGAAAAAAATGACAAAATCATTTCAAGTCACTGTTCCCCTTAGATGGAGCCAGAGGGTAACATGTTTAAGTTTCTCATGGCTTCTACCAAAACCCTGAAATGAATGATAGTATTTCAGGTTCTTATGATTGATAGTAGGGCTTGGCGTCTACAGTGTGTGTAAATCCAGCCTGCCACTTGTCTTTGTAAATAAAGTTTTATTGGCAGACAGCCATGCCTATGGGTGAATGTATTATCTAGGCTGTGTTTGCATTACAATAACAACAGAGGCCAGATGGCCTCCAAAGCCCACAATATCGACATTCGGGCCCTTACAAAAAAAGTTTGCTGCCCCCTAAGGCAGCATGTATTAGGGACTTACACAGCAGGCTCTGGGATCAGGATGCGTGGGTCCAACTGGGAGTCTGACCTTTAGTAGTTCAAACAATTAAACAAGGAGCCCATCAGACTACAGTGGTGTCCATGCTTTGGTAAGCCAACCAAAAGGAAAGCCACAGTGTCGGTGCACTGGCCCCTAAGAAAATAAAACATAAGAACAACCTGTCACCAGCAGCCAATTAGGCTGCTGCTTAGGATGTTGCTTCACTGGCCCAAGTTGGCACCATCATTGTGCTCTTCCCAGGCGAGGTAGATTTGCCAGCCTCTGGATGGCCGCTCAGTGTGGCTGCTGGCCGCTCATGCTGGCTGCTGGCCACACACGGTAGCCCATGGCAACCCACTGCCACAGGGGCTGCAGCCCACGCCGTCACCAGCAACTCACAGCAGCCCAACTCTAGGTTGAGCTGCCATTGAGCATCTTAGCTGTGGAGGGCAGTGTCACTGGCCCTCATATGTGGGATCCAAACCGGGGTCCTCTGGCGTCCCAAGCCAGTTCTTAACCATTGTGCCACTCGGCCGGCCCTTTTCTTTCTTTTTTAAAATTAAGTTTATTGGGGTGACAACGGTGAGTAAAATTACATAGGTTTCAAGTGTACATTTCTATAATTCATCATCTATAAGTCACATTGTGTGTTCACCACCCAGAGTCAGTTCTCCTTCCATCAACACATATTTGACCCCTTTTTCCTTCTTCTACCACCCCCCTCCCCATTTACCCTCTGAAGATGTTTCTTTTTTAAAGAGTCCTAAAAGAGGTTCTGACTCATAGTCAACTCTGTTCAGCCACATTTCTTTATACATTCATTAGCTTTAGACTTGCTTCAGCAATTTTGACTTCATTGAAATTATAATTATTTCTCTAATTCCATATCCTTTATCTAGTTCTCCCCTTCAATCCCCCATGTGGGCTGCCCAGACCCCGGGACTCAGGAGAACCTCTTATGAGACAGCTTTAGAAGGGAAAGAAAATAAAATCAGAGCTGAGCCAGAGAGAGTCAGGCAAGTCAACAGTTGAGAGAATGATCAAATATGTGTGGTGAGCCAGATTTTTAAAAGACAAATAGGAAGGAAACTGGGAGAAATTTGAGGAGCTCAAATGGTGTGAAAAGCAGCCATACAGAACACAGAGCACAAATGCATTCAGGAGACCGCTACCACTAAATCATTCATTCATCCCTAATCCACTCACTAATTAATTCTTAGCTGAATTTAACCCTTCTCCCCACAATATTTCTCCACTCCTGAGAAAAATACATCCTAAACAGCAGTCTCCTTGGAAATCCCAACCACAACTCAGATTCAATGGGATTTTTGTATTTGGGGTCATTATGTACTTTTTGGAAGGAGGATGAATGAAAGAAATAAACCTTTCTATGGCCCTTTCTTTCTTGGGACTTAGTTAAATTTGTTTTCTCCCTAGAAAACACAAGATACTATTTTCTAATAAAAAGAATCATTTTGGAAGGGCCTAACCCCATGCCTGGCACTGAGAAAGTATACCATCTATGCTAATTTGCCTCCCCCAGAAAGAATTCTAGCCCAAGGACAGGAGTTTCTGTGTCTCTCCATTCATTCAATACATACATTTCAAGCATGAACTCTGTGTCAGGCACCGTTCTAGGGTCTGGGAAATAGGACGGCCAGATTTAGCCAAAAAAACTACAAACCATCCAGTCACATATGAGTCTCAGATTGACAATGAACATTTAAAAAAATTATAATTATGTCCATGCAATATACGTATACTAAAAAATTACTCGTGTATTTGAAATTTAAATTTAACCGGGTGTCCTATATTTTACCTACAGGAAATAGAGCGGTGACTGCGACAGACAGCATACCCACTCTGTCATGCAGCTTTGTAGCAACTCCAGCCTTGAAAGCTCACACGGCTGAATTCCCACCTGGCAGATCCCCATGGGAAAGCCTGGGGAACCGAGTGACCGTCTCCTGAGAAGTACTTACCACTAGGGGCCCGTTTAGCAGCTGTCATACTTACTCCTCTGCAGTTAAGGTCCTTGGTGACAGGGCTGGTGTCTTTTTATCTCTATATCTCTGGGCTCTAGCTAGCACAGTGCTTGTGACTAGCAGATACTCAGTACAGACCAGTTTAATGAATGAGTGGGCCACCGTGGTTGGACTTATAACGAATACAATGCCAAACCATGCTCATAGCTCATAAGGCAAATGTTCACATACCATCAGAAATACTGAAGAAACAGAGTAAACCATTTTGCCAGAACCCAAAGACGGTACATCTGGGTAAAGAATGACCTTTTATTTTAAAACATTTTATGAAGATACTTCAAACAAAATAAAGACTTTCAAAACAAAAGTGTGGGAGTGAGATTGTGTGAGAGAGAAACTGTGGCCCTGTAAATACTAAAGGGTCCTTTGAAAAGTTATTTCTTAACAGAGTAGTTACGAATGAGGTAAGCCCTGACATAACTAACTGGTAATACAATAAAAGACGATTTCTAAGAGTTAACCAGGACCATGATATTAATAACTGAGGAATACGATAAAAACAAATAACAAATAATTAAGAACCATTTTATTGTCCGTAACGGCTGTCATACAATTCAAACACTCAGAAGGAAAATCACAAGAACTCACAAAAGAACAGATTCTGAGAAGTCCGAGGGACATGGTATCTACAATAGAAAATCATTTTGTGGCATTGACTCCTTTCCGTCCAGCTGTAAAAGGGGAACAAAAAACTCGATATCTATAGAGCAGGTTTCAATTACGCTAAGATTTTTTTAAAGAAAGGAGAGACACGCTCAGTTTTAATCAAACATTGTCAGCACAAAACATTTCTCTCCACAAGTCTCCCTTCAGGATCCTGAACACAGCAGGTTAAGCAAACATTTTATAAAAGATTTCTTAAGAAAGAACCAGTCTAGACAGTGATATCCCAATCTCCATATACATGGTTTCATTCTTTCCAAAAATATTTACATGCCCTTGGTCGCTTAAAATAAACAGGACAAGTGCCTGTCTGAGTTATAAATCTAAACTGTCTCCCTGAGAAGTGAATCCCTATTTACACACGTAAAATAACTTAAATAATCCATTCATTGTGTCTTCCTTAAAAATTAAAAGCCACACGCACAAAAAAAAAAATGTGCTTAAACTGAAAAGTTTGCATCTGAAACTTATACAGAGAATGAAATCTGGGGTGATGGCTCTTTCTTACGCTGTCAATGGGGGTGTGATTTTGTATAATCTATCTGGACACAATTTGGCAGTAGTTCCAAAAAATTTAAAGATGTGGGTATTACCTGACAATCTCACTTCTAAGACTTTTTCTTCCAAAAATGCTAACATGAGCACATAAAGACAGATGCACACATTTCTCACCGTAATACAATTTGTATTAGCATAAAAATGGAAGTAACAAAAAAAAGGAGACCTTTTTGTCCACCAATTTGGGCATTTTAAAACAGATTACATTGTGTCAATATTAAAGAGCACTCTAGAACTGTTAAATTAATAAGGTGTAATTAATGAGCCACAATTATTGACTCAGAATTACAGTCCAAATGCAAGGGGAAGGGGCCTAGTATAATTAATGTAACCATTTAATTTATCTCATAAACCATAATATTCTGAATATGAAAGCAATTGCTACTAAAAGTTATGCAAAAACTACAGACTCACTAAGAGTGTCCAGGGGAAATCTGTAATTACAGTCTCCTTAAACACAATATGTACAATATGTAATGCATTACTTCATCCTTGCTCTAAAAATAGGATCTATATACATGTTTCTATTTGTACAGAGAAAAGTATCTGAAAAAGCACACCTTAATCTATTAGCATTTTTTCTGAGGACCTGGACAAGGGTCCAAGACAGGATTATTTTCTTTCATTTTACTCCATATATGTCTGAATTGCTTAAATATGTTGCAAGGAACATATATGATGTCATAATTTAAAGAATAAGAAGAATGAAGAGAGAAATAAAAAGAAGAAATCTGCAAAATAATTTCAAGTGAGGTAAGTGATCTCCATGCTTTGGCAATTCCTTGACCAGTAACTCACTTGGCCAACAATATTCTGTGATTTCTCTCTCACAAAAAAACCATTGACCAATGTTTCACTAACTTGAGAAAACCCACCTTTTTCTCTTGACATCATTTACAGAGAGCTTCTGTGTGAACTCGGATGATAATGAAGTGTTTCCACATACACACAAATGTTAAATCCCACAGGCCAAGTCCTCGACATATATGTTCTTAAGAAATTCATAGAAGACATAAGTGTGACTCGGGGAAAAAAGGTATTTACAATCAACAAACTTTGTAGGTAAAGTTTGTTTTTGTCTTGTTCTTATTTTGCTACATGTGTGTTTCTTAAAAATAACCAAAAACCTTGTCAAACAAATAGACCAGTGACAGCGCAAACAAATTACATTTTCAGAAACCTCTGAAAAACTGAAGCTCCTTCCAAAATGCAATGGAAACTAATCATTTCCAATGACTAGTCAAATAATTATGGGATAGAAAAAAATCATTTCAACTAGATGGCTGCTTTATCAGGTTATGGGCCAAAAATGACTTACGCAAGTACTTAATTCAAAAGGGCTTTAAATGTAATCCAAACTAAATGAAATAATTAGGTATAAACTTAACAAAACATGTATATGATATGGAGGCTAAACATTACAAATGCTGATAAAAGACATCAAAGAAGATTCAAATAAATGGAGTGACATACCATGTTCATGAACTGAAAGATTCAACACAGAAAAGTTGTCAGTTCTCCAACAATTTATCTATAGCTTTAATGTAATTCTTTTCAAAATCCTAACATAGGTTTTCTATAGACATAGACAAGCATATTTTAGAATTTTATGGGAAGGCAAGGCAGTAGAAAAACTAAGACAGCCTTCGTTGAGAATAAAGAGAATGAAGTAGAAGGCATCATTCTACCTAATATTAAGAATTACATCTGCAGTAACCAAGAGAGCATGATATTAGCAGAGATATACATAACTCAATGGAAAAGAATAGAGAATCCAGAAATGGACTGATGCTACTATAACCAAATGATTTTTGACAAAAGTGTAAAAGCAGTTCAATCAGGAGAGAATAACTTTTTTCAACAAATGGTATTGGAATAATTGGACATGCATAGGTTAAAAAAAATGAAATTCAACCCACATTTCACACCTTATACAAAAAATAAATTCAAAATCAATCATGAACTGACTTAAATGTAAATCTTAAAACCATGAAACTTTTAGAATTAAAAAAATAATAAAACAAGGAGAAAATATTCAGGATCCAAGGCTAAACAAAGAGTTCTGAGACTTGACACCAAAAGAATGATCCATAAAAGTAAAAATTCAAACACCAGACCAAATCAAAATTAAAACTTTTGTTCTGCAAAAGAACCCTGTTAAGAGAATGAAAAGATAAGCTATGGAATAGAAGAAAATGTTTGCGATCACATATCTAAACTATATAAATAAACTTCCAAACTCAACAGTTTTTTTAAAAAATCTGGTTTCAAAAAATGGGTAAAATACATGGAGATATTTCATAGAAAAAGACATAGAGATGGCAAATAAGTGCATGGGACTATATCCAGTATCATAAGCCATTAGGAAATGCAAATTAAAATCACAATGAGCTATCACTACACAGGTAGCCTTGTGTCCAACTAAAAATCAGCTATCCATAACCAAGGAAGAAGTATTAGTAAGAGATCAGCACCAATCACACAGAACCAGCCACCCACATGAAAGGAAGTCACTACGGTCAGCATGACCAGCACATCCGTGCAGAAGGGGTCCAGCAAATGGACTAACTCTGGGTAAGTCAGGGAGAGTCACAGGGAAGGTGAAGGAAGACACAACAGAGATTTTGAGGGATCAATAAATTTCTGCCACATGGATCAGAGAAGGAAGGGTACCCACGAGGGGAGAGCATGTGCAAACCTGGTGATGGACTGGTCAAGGGAGGGGCTAAAGAAGAGGGAGCAGCATGGATAACACCTTGGCTGCTGACTTGAACAAGAGAATAGATACTGGTGCCATACATTGTGACAGAGAATCCCAGAATGGAACCAAGCTTGGGTAGGAAAGATAGTGAATTCAGTCTCAAACATGTTTTGGGAGCCTTGGCACACTGGTGCATACCTATATACCTCCTTATTAGTACAAGTACTTAGATAAAAAAAATGTGGTCTGGGTACTACCGTTCACGCCTTCTACCCAACTCTACCTCTGCCTTAGAAATAGAAGCATGGAGCATTTACCATTTGGGGAAAGCATCTGAGTAATAAGCTATAATTTAATGTATGGGGCTGTGAAGAGTCATGTCCTCATTGGCAAAAGTGAGGGCAACTTCTCGAACAGGGCCTGGTAGACAGTTTCTACCTAAGGAGACAGTTTCTGCATAAGGAGAGGATGACTTCAAAGTACTGAAAGTACAGAAAAAAGAGACTATAACGTATTTTAAGATTTTGAAAAGACATATTGTCGATAGCCACATCAGAAAAGGAAATGTCTTAGAAGGAGAAACTACATAAAAAAAGCGTGAGTCACTGGGAAAAGTTATGACACAGGCACAGGCACACGCACACACACACACACACACACACACACACACGCGATAAGTGGGCAGAAATGCCAGAGAAATCATTTTTAGGACATTAGCTCACTATGAAGAACCTGGAATCCTATTTTTGCAGAAACCAAGAACAATGTCTGTGACTGATCTCGGGAGATGCAAGGGTGACCTAGTCACTAAGGAAGGGTAGAATGACAAAACAAATAAGCCTAAAGGGGCTTGGCAGAATGACAAGAATAATAATGGCAACCATTCCTTGCAGTTAGAGAGTCTTCCGTTTTTCAAATACATTCACATTTATTCATATGATACACACATTGACCCTATGATTTCAGTGAAATAGGAATGGTTAATCCATCCTAGTTGCTCACTGTTGAAATAACAATGGGCAAGTGCACATTTCATAAACAAGGTAACACACAAAAGCAACATATACAAAACTGTGTTCCTTAGAATTAAATTTAGTTGTTCATGGAATACATAATTAAAAAAAAAAAAGATGATAGCTCTGTGGCCCAGTCAGCTTTGGAAATGCTGAATGAAAATTACTCAGGTTTCTGAACTGTAGGACTCCTCCAGGCTGTGATGAGCTACAGTGGGCTAGGAATCTCAGGAATGAGGATGAAAAGGTTGCAGTTCCCAAACTTCCTTGACCACGGAACGCTGGTCCTCCCAGAGCTCTCCTTTCCCACGCTCTCTAGCGCACATTTTAGGAAACGCTATATTAGAGAACTTGTTGGAACCATCTTTTTGATCCAAGGTGAAATGAATCCTATGGATTCAGCACTGTGTGATGATGGCTGGAGAAGCTGCACTGGGACTTGCCTTGGAGGTCACCTTTACCCAGAAGTTAAGCCATTCTCAGGATACATACAGGGGCAATGCCAGGGTTAGAAAGCAGGTTTCCCAACTTCCGGTCCAGCATACATACTTCTGCCCCACCATTTGCCTTGGTCTCAAACAACCAGAAAATCTTCTTCCCATTTAGATTTCCTCCCAATTGTTACTCATTTCCAAAAAAGTAAAACTATGCGTAGAAATGCCCAACCCCTTCTGGTAAGTGTGAGCAACTTTGATTTCCTGAATGAAAACAGTGAACTTGAGTTTGACAAGAAGGTGAGGAACTCTAAGTAAGGCCACTGGAGTCTTAATATTGTTGCAGTTAATGTTAATCGAATTCATAGCCACTTCTGACAGCTGTGGGTCCTTGAGGAGCGCTTGCTGAAAAATGAATTGTTCCGTATGTGCATTATTCATATATTTATTTTCCAATTTTTGTCTGAGAGCACCTTTAGCTACATTTGCAGTGACAAAAGCACCAAGTTTTAAAATTCCCCAGCCAATGTTTGGTTTTAAAACTTCTAAAAAGAATTAGCTATGCAAAATTGGCTTTTTTTTTCCAAAAAAAACCCAAAACACCTTTTAAAATGAAATGAAAGCAGCACTGTGTTCTCATAAATGGTACAGACTTCCCACGGAGAGATACGTGTGCATACGTGCCATCATCTCCATATTGACCAAAGAGCAGAACGGACAGGCCCTCATTTCTTTGGGAAATTGATTTATAGCTGAATACACTCTGAAATCTGGCCACGATGTACTACCAAAACCTCAGTTATTTTATTATCAAGATTCATAAATTAAACAGCATTTAGATAAAAAATGCTATCTCCGAGTCAGTCTTGCTTTTTATATGCACCCCGGAGGTTAATACTAAATGCATCAGCTCTAGAAGAGGAAGGGGGTGAATCAGTTACAGGAGCTCATCAAGGGCTTGGAGGCTTAACGTTGACAATTCTTCCATTCTAATGCTTTGAGCTTTAGTTAATGATTATTAGAAATGAAAGAGAATGTGACTCAGCCACATTCCCTAAAGATTTGTATATTAAATTCCAAAGCCAGCAGGAAGCAATCTAGAAGAGGGCAAGTTTGTCCTCAATGTCCCCTCACTTGTTTCACTTCCAAGGGGGAAGCTTTTCAATCCACTTTGGTTTTTACATTTGAGTCTAGTCCTCATAAAACTTCCCAGTCCTGGATTTCTCTGACCCTGTCATCATTGCCTCCTCCACTGCCTCCAAATCAAAATTCTTTTTCCTGGCTTCAGATGTCTCAAGGACATGTTTCTTCTGGTAAGCTAAATAAAAGTATGACACGTAGACATCTATATGTATTCCTTGTCTTCTGTTGATAATATCCATTGCTTTTCAACCGATAGTGTAAAAAGTGCCTACTATGTGTTAGGCACTGCTAACGAATAGTGAACCATGCCTCCCCCTGAAAAAAAGTCTCTGCCCTTGTGGACCTTATTTTATGGTGTTTGTGTGGCCAAGACAATAAGAAACAACCAAATAAATATATATGCAGAGATAAACACTAAAGAGAAAAACAAAGGGAGTTAGGGGGAGAGGAGTGTCAAAGATTCAATTTTAAATAGCGGGGTCAAGAAATGGCCTTAGGTGAGGAATCTAAGCAACAACCTGAGCTACGTGGATATTTAGGAGGAGAGCATTCCAAGGAAAGGGAAAAACAGTTCAAAGGTCGGAATGTGTTTGACATGCTCAGGGGAAAATGAGCCCATGGTACCTGCAGCAGAGTCAGGTGGGGTGGGGGAAACTGAGTGGATGGGATTAAACAGGCCACAGGGAGTCCAATTAAGGGAGTGTGTAGGCCAGTCCGAGGACTTGGCTGAGGGTTTTGAGCGGGAGTATTACAGTATGATATAGATGTGTTGAGTAGGTTCTAGAGGGCTGAGAATTAGGTAGCCCAGTGCCCTGGACCACAGCGGAAGCAACAGAAGTTGTGCGAAGTGTCGAGAGTCTCTATGCATACTGAACACAGAGCCAAACCATTTTCTCATGAACTGGGTTTGGGGAGTTTCTAGAAAGTATTTGCTTGTCCTCTTTCTTCTCTTAGGTATGTAAAGGTCTGTAAGCAAAGCATGGTCTATTTATTTTTCTACATTCAGAAAGGCAGGTATCGGGGATTGTGAAGAATCAGATATTTCTGGATGTATCTGGAACTCTACCAAAACGAGGAAGGACAGACTGACACACACAAGGACCAGACAGAACCAGACTCTGATGGTGTCTTACTCCGTTCAGCTGCTATAACAAATTACCATGGTGATGTATTGTCTAAACCAAGGTGTCAACATGGAGCCTTAATAAGATGTTGTAAAGTCACCACTTTTGGAAAATTGGCACAAAAGGGAAGATTAATGATTTTCTCTCACCTGGTCAAATTTCTGTGCTCATGGACCTAGTGGTTTCGCATAAAATTTTAAATGGCAAGTAGCCCCAGCCCTTGTAAACTCTCACCAAATGAGAATAAGAATCTTCAATATGGAAAACCAAAACAATTAAAATGTTCTGTCATAAAAATAATCATGGTTCCTCCATAGTCAAAAGAGTAGTATTTTCACACTAAGAGAATAGCTAGAGCCTTGGGGGAAAAGAAGTGGTAACCATGTGCTTTTACACATTTTCATGAAAAGAGAAAATACATGGGCTGCCCATTCCCAAAAACCATGAAAAACATATTGCCATGTTGAGGGAAAGATGGGCCTAATTTGTGAATCTCATTAGTAAGTGTACCTCGTATTTACCTTAACTTTCCACTCCTAAATCATGTATTTTCACACACAATTACTATTTTTAGTGAGGAAATCTCACTACTACTAAGAAAACTGAAAGTCTGAATTACATTTAGACACAAAACTTAAAGGCATAAACTAATGGGTGGCACTTCCTCCTCCTCCATCAATCACCAGTTTTCCAGCTTCTTCCCCTCTCTCCCCCGCCTCCTGTGTCCTCTCCCCATATTCCAGGCTCTGATGAGGGTCTACTCTGCACCAGCCACTGTGCTAGACACAGGAGATCCAATTCTTACTCTCAAGGAGCTTTGAGGTGGGGAGTGGGGTCTATTAGGCAAATTAAAAAGTTACAAAACAACGTGGTAAGTTCTACACTAGAGACTGGAAACCAGAAGAGTAACTTTATATTAGTCAATTATTTTAAACAATTGGCAAGCAGATATTATTTTAGAGATGTTTGGTCCTCGGAAAAAGTATTATTCGTACCTGTGTTAACTAATCTACATGAGTTTTCAGACTTAACCAACTTGAGTTACCTACTGTGAATAAATTTCTGGAAAGCAACAGCAATCCAATCTTACCTTGTGATAACACCTAAAATACGCAGCACGTTCATCGGAAAATTTCTCCAGTCTCTTTGGACCTTTGCTTGAGGCTTCCTTGAATACTAACCAGCATCATTGATAAATCTGGAAGGATATACAAAGACTGCACTCAGCATCACTACCAACTCAGATATTATGTACTGACATTTGCATTTAAATGTTTTCTTTTTGATGGTTTCACCTGTAAAATATTCACAAGCCATCAATGTGATATTGCTCTGGGAAATAAAATTAAAAACAAAATTGCATCCACAATGGGTATATTATGTTATTCAGACAATTACAGGAATCAAAAGAAAAAATAAGTATTTGAAGGCAAATTTCTTCATGTTTTGTTAACAAGATCAGGAGGAACGTTTCAGAAAAACTCCCAGAGATAAAAATCTCAAATCAGTACAAAGAATATAGGCATAATGGCACATGCTCTGATTTCAAATGCAATTAAATATGGAAATCATTGACCTGGGATATTCTAAAGACTTCCTTACTAGCTTGAGAGACAGCCTCGGTGTATCATTTCTTAAATATCCAGAGGTATCAGTAAAACAATATAGTAATTAAAATCAATTCTGTTGGCTTTCATCTCTCACAGTCATTGAATTTATCAAGGGCTATAACATGGAGACAAAAGTAGAAAAGGAATTCAATGGAGAAAGGGTAGCCTTTTAAACAAATGATGCTGGAACTATTGAATGTCATTAGGGAAAAAACAAACACTTTAACCTAAAACACCCATCTTATACAAAAACTAAATCCAAATGGACTTAAATATAAAACAAAACAATAAAACTTTTTAGGGAAAAAAAAGGAGAAAATGTTTGGGATGATGATCTAGACAAAGAGTTCTTAGACTTCATATCAAAAGCACAATCCATAAAAGAAAAAACTTGCCAATTGTACCTCATCAAAACTTAAAACTTTTGCTATGTGAAAAACCGTGTTAAGAGGGTAAAAAGACAAGCTAGAGAGACTGGGAGAAAATATTTGCAAACCACATATCTGACAAAGGATTAGTAGCTAAATATATAAAGATCTCTCAAATCTCAACAGTAAAAAACCCAACAATCCAATTACAAAATGGACAAAAAGAAAGGGACATTTCACCAAAGAAGATATACAGATGATCGAGAAGCACATGAAAAAAAGTTTAACAGCATTAGCCGTCAAGGAAGCGTCAATTAAAACCACAATGAGCTACCACCACACACCTATTAGACTGGCTGAAATAAAATAATAATAATAACAACAACAACAACAACAATGCCATCAAACACTCACAGAGCTGCCGAGACACTGGGTCACTCATACATTGCTGGTGGACATGTAAAACGGCACAGCCACTCTGAAACACAGTTTGGCAGCTTCTTAAAAAAACTACATAAGCAACATGTGACCAGCAGTTGCACTCTGAGGAACCAATCTCAGAAAAATGCAAACTCCACCCCCTCACACACAAAAAAAACCTGTACATGAATGTTCACAGTAGCTTTATTTGTTATCAGTGCAAAACTGGGACCAACCCAAATATCCTTCAATGGCTGAGTGGTTAAACCAGCTATATTACACCCATATCAGAAAATACTACTTAGCTTTAAAAACCAATGAACTACAATACTGAAACAATTTGAATGTGTCTTCAGAGAGTTACACTGAGTGGGGGTGGGGGGGTGGAGGGAGCCAAACCCAACAGAATTGTCCTGTATCTTGACTATGTGAATGTCAATTGTTATAATATTGCACTGTAGTTTTGAAGCTGTTATCACCAAGGAAACTGGGTACAGGTTCAGGATCTTTCTGTGATATTTCTTTTTTAAAAAATTATTATTATTAGTTTCAGGTGTACAAAACAATGTAATAGATATTTACATCCCTCACAGTGATAACCTCCCTCCCCCAATTTATAACCCCTGTGATATTGTATGTAGCTGTTACAATTCCAATGACTCTATTCACTATGCTCTACTCCACATCCTGTGACGATATATATATTTGATTATAGGTGACATTCATTGTCATTCAGCTTCAGGTGTACAGTGCAGTGGTGAAGCATCTACACCGTCCATGCGGTAGTCTCCCTAATACAAGTGCCTACCTGACAACCTGTGTGATATTTCTTACAACTGGATGTGAATCTCTAATTATCTCAAAATAATTAAATAATTTAAATGTATCTCTACATTCAAATGGTAAAATGTTGAGATATTTAGCCAAGATCTTAAAATTACAGCCTACTCTAATAACAGTTATCTACACTCTTCACCAGTCCTACCTCTGCTGTCAGACCACAGCCTAATTAATCACTAGACCAAGTAACTGTAAGAAGTCAAGCTACAAGAACCATAGCTAAGAGTTCAAGCACAAAATCCTTTTCAGGATGGAGATTCAGTCGTGAAAATTAACATTCTCAGCACTGTGAACTGCAGAAAGAGGTCTTACCAACATCAAACTTGTCTGAATAACCGATGAGACAAACTGTTCCCTTAAAATTTCACCACCACCAGAGAGAGGACTGTAATTATAGTGGAAATGACTGTCACTCTGATCGTTCAAATAAAGATGTGGAAAATAGTGTTCTCACTGTCATTCTTTTGGTGGCAACCACTTTCTTTTGTACATGTCCCTGAAAATGTGTTAGAAATTGAGAAAGCTAAAGGTATGCAAGAAATGTGTCCACTACTGAAAAAAAAATTATTTTCACTGAGTTAGCTATTTTAACTATCCTAATTATGCCTCAACTTTCAAACCCAACCTTGGATGATAGCATTTCTAACTTTTTCAAAAACATTTTCATTTTCATCTCACGTGAACCAGTATTTGCCTGGCTTATATCCAAAAAAGCCTATTGACAAGTGGCCTCAGTGGCCATGTGTGATGCCCTCTTGGGTTTGAGAGGCACACTGAAGGTAAACCTTAAATCTACTCAGTAAATTCCCAATTTCAACTGCCATCAACTTTCTGTCCTAAGAACACTAGAAAAGACACGTGGTACTAAAGGATTAAAAACTTATCCTAAATATCTCAGTTTTGTTTAGAGAAAATGAAACAGGAAGACTCTGTGAACATGGTAACGTGTAGACCAGTCTAACTAGTCTCCATGAAAATCTCCTTTGGTGTGTATTTTGTTGTTGGTGGTGGTGGTGGTGACTTTATTATACCTCATTTCCAGCCTTAGACTGTCACCAACCCTTACATGACTTCCACTATTTTTTCACTGTCGTTTCTTTCTTTAAAACTTGATATCCTTAATAAGTGCTTAGCTCTGGTTTCAAATCCCTGACATTTTTACTAGCTTCTTTTCCTAACAAAGAATATCCTAGTAAATTCACCAAGATTTCCAGTGCCAAGAAGCAGCTGAAACAATTAAGGATTTGCTTAGAGTTCCTAAACTTATTAGCAGCCCATCACTATGATTTGAACAGCAGAGTCACAAATGAGGCTTCTGGAGGGCGTGCAGATAGTTGTGAAGATAACAGAAAGCAAATTTTGGTGACAAAATTCCTGTTCAGAGGAAATGATATACTGCCTCCTTGTAAGCTCAAGAAAAGAGGAAAGCTAAGTAAGCTGTGACCATTTTAGCTCTTCATGGTCTATTGCAAGAGTCGGCAAACGTTTTCTGTAGAGGGCCAGGTGGTAAATATTTTAGTCTTTGATGGCAAAGGTCTTTGTTGCAACTACTGAACTCTGCAGTTGTAGCAGGAAAACAGCGATAGGATACATGTATGTAAGTGAATAGTGTGGCTCTCTTCCAATAAAACTTTATTTAAAATGCAGGCAGTGTGGCCACCATTTGCAAACCTCTGGTCTATGGTAGTTATTTCTCAACTGTTTAAACTCAGGTTACTTTTTGATGAACATAAAAATCTGTTTGACATGTCGTCCTCCTGGGGGAAAGAGGGGGGTGAGAATCCCCATATATTCCACATCTCCCCACAAGCCAAAATTTTGCTTCCATAAAATTAAAGTGTAGACGTGATGCTTTTTCCATCCCCTCCACCACACTCCTGGCCTCCCTGTCCACTGCTGGGAATCAGTGCTCCCCAATAAATGCAGACTGTCCTGGAGAACACATTCACATGCTGGATCCCCTCTCTGTCCTTGGGACAGAGTCAGCTTTTTATAGGTATCTTATTCTACAAGGTCAAGATGAACTTGGGGAAAAACGCACACACACACAAACGGAGGTAAGGATTATTTTCCATTTTCCAGCATCCCTTTTCTGGTATCATGTCGACTTTCTCTTCTTCTCTGAGCACTCTCCCCAACTCTAAAGATATATCCTCAGCCATATAGTGCTAAGTTAGCTGCACTTCTCACACCCTGACCTTATTTTCATCTGCTCTCCTAAACAAATCAAATAGTCCTCTCATCCAGGCTGTTCGCATCAACACCCAGCACTAGCTACCCTCCGTGCACGGCAGAATGCTAAGCCTGCCATGTGCACTGTCTCAGTTAACCCTTCCACCAACCCTTGGATGCAGGCGTTATCATCATCCCCATTTTACAAGGAGGAAATAATGGGCTGTCGGAAAAGGCATGACGCATTTTTCTATGTTTTTCACTGCAAAAATGTGTCATGACTTTTCCGACAACCCAATAGCACGATACTGAGGCTACTCATCAGGTTTGATTCACGGACATGAAGCTGATAGAAATTAGCCAGCATTCCCACCTCGGTTTGCCTGACCCTGGAGAAGAAATTCTTAACCATCACCCTAGGATTTTCCCAGAAAGGTTGGACTCCAGAGGGTACACAAACATATGTGGAGAGTCGACCCATCTGTAAGAAGTTTATTTTCACATTAACGTCATCTAAAAAGAGATATTTAGTAGTAACTATAGGCTCTTTCATCTGGACCATAACTTTATAGCTTAGGTACTTCAGAGTGACATTTGCATTTGTGATTTTAAGTTCGCTGGTACCAAGGGTTCACCTACAGTGACAGTTTTTAATGGAGTACTTTGAAACTGGGGTCTTAAGACCCATCTAGTCTAGAACTCCATGGTATTCTAGCCGTCACAAGAAGTGTATGCTTTTCAAAGAATTCCACTCTGTCTCCTTAAGTGACAAAGTATTCAGTATCCTTCACAGAAGTTCAGAACCCCAAACGTGCTAAGTATGTCTAACTACATTGAAAGTATCTCATGCAACTTCTTAGTTTTCCTTGGCCTGCCTTGCATCTCTTCAGCGGCTTGTTCTTAGTAGCTGTGACTGCAGTAAACTAGAGCCCTGGCTGTCTCTGTGCTGACATTGCCCTCCCTGGGGCTGACCTGTAACTTCTCTAGGAATACCCAGCCATCCACTTCAGCTGCTGATGCCTGGCCAAAGGAACCAGCTGCCCTCCCAGAGTCTTGGGTTCCTTTGTTGCTTTGAGGCTAAGGAACCAACCACCAACATCCAAGTGGAATCCAGCAGCCACAGGAAATTGCCCTGAAAGATGCAATCTGACAGTAAAGGGGTGGAGACTCTAACCAAGGAGAAACAGGAGATAGGAATGGCCCCAGAAGGTAACTCCTCCTCCATCTGCCAATTTCTCCTTTCACAATTTCAGAATTTGACCTGGTTGATCTCTGAGACCAAGACGGTTATATTTTCTAGTTCTACGAATGACTCTGTCATTACCAAATTTCAGAAGGTGACAGATGAAGACTGTAACAGGAAGGTTTGGTGACATCCTTGAGTCATATCTCACAGGCTGCTACCAACTCCACTTACCAAAATAACGAGCTGGTTCAGAATCACATAATTTGTGAAGGGAAAAATCATTTTAATGAGTAAACAGCACAATTTCATGCCTATCATTTATATTCAATACCTCTCATTTGCAAGAAAAGAAATGCTAATTTGGAGAAGGTTGCAGAGTGGGTAGCAAGGTACATTTTATTTTTTATTTTTTTTTATTTTTATTTTTTTTTATATTTTTTTTTAAAGATTTTTTTTTTAATGGGGAATTGGGGGAGGGGAACAGCGCTGGGGAATTGGGGGAAGGGGAACAGACAAGTTGCCGTCGCCTTGCTCTTTAGTCTAGTTGTGGAGGACGTTGCTTCACTGGCCCAAGCTGGCACCATCATTGTGCTCTTCCCGGGCGAGGCAGATCAGTCACCGGCTTCTGGACGGCCGCTCACCGCGGCTACTGGCCGCTCACGC
>NW_017732910.1:60714-91623 GCF_001890085.2 Hipposideros armiger
CACACACACACACACACACACACACACACACACATAGAGGAAAATCTGTGCTTTCATGGAAAGCTATGCATTCTCTAAGCACACACTTCCCAGGGTGATGGACCTCTGATTGCTAGGAGCTCTTCTCAACTCTAGAATGTAGATAACTCATAAAAATGCAAAATGATTTTACACCACAAAGATGCAAATTTTGTCCGTTTCAGTAGAGGTTCCATTGAAGTCCCTCCCCTACTGTGGATGAAGCTAGTTCTGCCTCCTTTGGGACGGTTCTTCCACGGTGCAGGATCAATAAATGTGTGTGCTCCTTAGACTTACCCTTTGATCTGGCTATAATGTTCTGCTTTGTTCTCTCATGTAATGAATGAGTTAAGTAGACTCTTTAACGTGCTCATTCTACATCTTTATGACAGTCATGATTGTACCTGTTTTTGAAAATTATCTTTTAACACAATCCATCGATCCCCGAATCCTGTGTATTTCACCTTCCTGTTGAACCTAAAGCATTATTACTTCTTTGCTGGGGACCATCACCCGGATCTAAGCCACCATCTCCTGAGCTTCAGAGAGTTTTCCTTTCATTCTTGCCACAGTTTGATCCATGTCCTACATCTGGGGTGATCCTGAAAACACTAGCCTGACCACATCGATCCACTGCTTAAAACATTTTTGTGTCTGTCTTTTTTTTGAATGTTTGGGTAAAAACCAAAGTCTTGACCAGACATTCCAGAACCTACAAGAACTAGCCTCTCCCTACAGTCTTAGCCATCTTAGCCTTCTTTTGCAGCTTTCTTCATTTACATATCCTTCACTTATAAATATACAAATAGGCATATTTTAGTAATGATCAAACGAAGAGTATGTTCGTTTGAAAAATTCTCATGGAATCAATATATGTTCTTATAAGGGTGACAGTATACTTTTAAGGATTCAGCAGTCAAGCATGGTTTACTGAATTATAGTTTGATTTACTTTAGTTTGTAGTCTCATTTTTTCCCCCCTCTTCTTTGTTTCTCTCCCTCACTGCCCGATTTAATTGCTCTGCTTCCCCGAGGCTACATGCATACCTCATTAATCTAGTTAATCAGCAGAATTTGCAAGAAATTGAGACAGCTCTCCAGACACCAGCAACCAGGCTACAATTCTGGACTGCTCTTTTCAGTCAGATGACATATGAGTCACCCCTCCAATGGGGTCTAGATAACCATCGAGGAACAAACTGAACCCCAGGAGATGTACCCCAGGAGATGTTTTCTGGGATGAGTCGCATGACTAACTCCCCCTTTCCTTTGTTCTGCTTCTTTTTGTGTATCTATAAAACCTCTGACCATTCTAGGACCGGGAAAGATGGCCTTTGACAGGACTTCGCCATTCTCCTGGAATGCCGGCATTCTGAACAAACCTGCTTTTCTTTCCACCGAACCTTGTCTCTCAATTATTGGTTTATGAGTGATGACCAGCCAGACCTTAACCTGGTAATGTTCTTGCTACTGTGGAGGCTTAAAAAAATTACACTTCCTCCCACCTTCTCAGTTCTTCTAGCTGGGCTAATAATCAAATTAATATACATAGAGAGAGCAATAGGAGAAAATCAAATTTTAATATGTGCGCACAGAGAATTCACATAAGCATGGAAATTGCAATACAGTGAGGTAAAATTGGGTATATATGTCACTTTGGACAAAGGAAAACGGGGAGGAAGCAGTGATGGGATTTCAAGGGAAGTAAGCCACGCATAGGTCATTGAGGGAAAGCAGGACAGATGTGGTAGGGAAATTCTTGCTTCACTGGGACACGGGTTGTGGGGAGGTGATCTGACTACCAGGTCCCTGCTTAGTGCCTTCCGATCTACACCACTTAATTCATATTAGACTAAGATGCATAAGCTAAAATTTCTTTCCTGGAACAAGTCTTTCCATCTGAATCTCTTAGACAGGAAAGGGGGGAGGGTCAAAGGTTCTTTCTGAGTCTTTTGTTTCTTAATAACCAGTTAAAATCCATGTCTCAAAGGGCAGCATCAGGGTTTTGGTCTTCACTACACATGAGAAAGAAACGCTTCCCTTGTCAGTACACGGTCGGGAGAACCGACACTAAAAGAGAAAGCTTTGTATCCTTTTCCTTCTCTCTCCAATTCCTCTCTGCTCTCCATACCTACCTACAAAGAAGGAGGAAGAGGGGAGAAATGGGGAACAGAACTGCCTAAAGAGGCCACACGCAGTAATAATTATTTAGTAAGTTACTATTTTTAACTAACCTCATAGAAAAAACAGCTACTTCAGAGACATTTAACTACTGGATGAGCATAAAAATATGGGAGCTGATATCACTCATTCATTTATTCAACAAATATTTATTGGGTGCCTACCATGTACAAGGAACTGTTTAGGTCCTAGGGCTATCAACAAAAATGGGGGAAATCCATTGCCTTTCCTGGGCTTACAATTGATAATTTAATAGATATGTGTGTGTGTGTGTGTGTGTGTGTGTGTGTGTGTGTGTGTGTGTTAGTCTTCTGGTGCACAGATAATATGTCATATGGTGTTAAGTACCATGGAGGAAAATAAACCAAGGAAAGTGGATAGAAATTGCTAGTGGTGGGTATTTTGATTTTAAGTAGGGTAATCAGGGAAGTTCTCCCAGAGAAGGTGATATCTGAAAGGGACAAATAGATAAGGGGGTAAATCGAGGGATAAAAGGGGGGAGAGGGCTATCGGTAAAAAAAAAAAACGACAAATGAGCCTTGAGACAGAAACATGCCTGGCACACAGGAGGGAGAACGAGGCCAGCAGAAGTCCAGAGAACGCAGAGAAGGTAGTGAGAGGGGCTCGGATTCCGCAGGCCTTCCGGGCCTCCCTGTAAAGACTTTGGCTTTTCCTCTGAATGAGATGGGAAGTGAGATGAAGACTTTTGAATGGAAGTAATATAATGCAAGTTATGTTAAGCAGACTGCCAGGAGCTAAAGGCAGAAGCAGGCAAGCTAGTCAGGAGGCTGCTGCAATAAAACCACGTGGGGAGTGCTGCCTGGATGGAAGTGGGGAAGGGGATGAGAAGGTCAGAATCTGCATATATTTTGAAAGTAGAACTGTTAAGTTTAAGGCTCCTAAACAAAACTTGTATAAAAGAATTTTCGTTCCAAAGAGTCTATGACCAGACCTGGGGCTGTCTCTCAAAGGGGGAGACCAGTAGTTAAGTCTTGGTGGGTAAGGGTTTTATAGCTGAAGTTGGATACAGAAGTAAAAAAACAGTTAGTGGGTAAAAAAGGAAAAAAAATGGTTAGTTTATCTTATTTTAACAAACTATAAAACACAGTTAGGTTATTATTTTTAACGAGCTAATATATAACTTGCTTATCTTCTTGACGGGCTATAAAACATGACTTGTTTATTTTTTCCTAACAAGCTACCTAACTTATCTTTTCCCTAATAAGTAAGCTATAAAGTATACCTAGCTTATCTTTTTCTAGTCTCTTGACAAGATGCTTTGCTGACTTTTGCTGAAGCAGGAGCTTTTTAAATTCCTTTGGGGGTGGTGGGTGGTGGGGGGAAGGGTGCCCTAGCCTAGGGCCTGGGTCCTTAACAGAACCAACAAGCTGCACAGATGGGATGGGATGTAGGGAAGAGAGCAGAGAGTCAAGGACGATTTCAAAACTTTTTCATTCAAGCAAGTAGAAGGATGGAGTTTCTATTAGCTGAGCAAGCCTGGGGGAGGGGCAGGGTTTGCAGGGAAAATGTGCAATTTGAGGATGGCTATAAGTATGCCATGCCTACTAAGCATCTAAAATTATGTAAACTTTATATTATTAAGCATAACAAATATGCAGTTATGCACATAGTGTATATATGAGCCTATAGGTACAAGATTTTATTGTGCTTTTATTTATTTTTTTTTTTATTTTATTTTTTTTTAGCTGAGCCATCCCGCCACCTGTCGGCAGCTCACGGCTGCTCAGCTCGGGCTGACTCGAACCACTGTTGCTCAGAGCTCAAACTCTTGAGCGAGCTCTTACCCAACTGAGCCACTCAGCCGGCCCTTATTGTGCTTTTAAAATGAATGACTAATACTATCTTCCCTATAGGGTTGAATTGTAAGGCTTGAATGAGTTCATACATTTAGAGTATGTCTACGGCTTGGGGAGTGTTCCATAGTGGTTAGCAGCTCATACCATGCAACGAGGTGGCAATCTGCATGCAAACAAGGACAACACGTTTTGGTCCCTTCATGTACTCATTCATTTTGCAAATATTTACTAAGCACCTACTACAGGCTGGGTCCTGTCCCAAGCACTGGAGACACAACAGAGTAACAAAGCAAAGTCCATAGACTCACTTTCCAGTGTGCAGAGACAGAAAAGTAACTCTCCCAGCCCCTGGTGCAGTGCTGGACATGTGGAGATAATGATTACAGCCTACATGTGCAGAATATTGGTCGTATGCTCTCAATTAGCCTTTGGTGCAGTTAAAAAGAAATAACCTCATTGTGGCTTCCACAAGGACTTCCAAAGAGGTCACTGAGTGATCACCAAACCCAAACCACCAAACTCAGCTCCAATTCCATACGCTGGCCCTATATAATCTGACCCCTGCCTGCTTGTCAGGCCTCATCTCCTAAACTTCCTGCCTCGCTCATGACACACCAGCCCCCAAAATGTTATATCCCTCTCTGATGAGGGATGAAAGAATGTGCCAGAACCCTCTTCCCCTTGCTGTTCACAGGGCTGCCTCCATTTCATTCTTCAGGTCTTAGGTGAAACTCCTCTATCAATTAGCTACTGTTGCATAACAAACCACCCCAGAGCTTAGTAGCTTAACACAACAAGCATTTTTCGCTTCTCGTGAATATGACAATTGATGAGGCGGTTCTGCTGATCCAACCTGGCTTCATTAATCATGGCAGGACTCATTCACACGTGAGCAATTAAGGTCACCATTGTCTTGAGTTGGCCTGGGGTGACTCAGCTCTGCCTCACATCTCAGAGCCACCAGCAGGTTAGCTGGGGCTTATCCGCATGGAGCAAGCCGGAGTCAAAGGGAGAGCACACAGAAAAGCCACTGCGACCTGAGGGGACCAGCAGTGCCTGTGGGTGAAGGTGGTAGTTCAGTTTCCTTGTGTCCTCTGCATTGATGCCGCAGCAGGGTGGTCTCCTTGTCCGTTGGCACTGGTGAAAATCCTGACTCTCCACTAGGCCTCCTCTGACAGCTCCCCAGCTGGGCACAGGATGGGCACCTCATCACAACTGGGTGAGAGTCTCCTCTGACTGACAGGGGTGGAAGTCCTGGATCCCTGCTTAGCCTCCACAGACACCACCATGTGGGGTGGACCACCTTGTTACAGCTGAAAGGGACCAGAATACACCAGCCCAAAATACGCTACTTTGGCACAAGGATTATTTTGAGCTGAAGGCAATAGAAAAACAGCAGACACAGGAAGAGCACGCTTCCCTCCCCATTTCTGCCTAAAAGCCAGGCATCAGTTTCCCTTTAAAGGTGACACCGACTTATGTTTGTAAAGGTGTTTCTTTCTCTTATACCAGGAAGACCAGAGATGGCACCAAGATGAGTCTGTGTAACAAACCATACTAAACAACCTTCGCTCTTATACATTCCCTGGTCACCTTCGCATGATTTACTGCCCTGAGGGGCTCACATCCCCTTTCCTTTGTCTAGTCCCATCTCCACATTTTCCATCCTTTGCTAAAACGGTGTATACAACCCCGAACCTAAGCATGCTTTGGATTTCCACTTCTTTTCCGTGAAGTCCCCACAAATACAAAAGTATCGATTAAACCTGTACCCCTTTTCTCCTGTTAATCTGGGTCTTGTTGGTTTAATTCACCATGCCAAAGGGCAGCACCTAAAAGGGTAGAGAATATATTCCTGACTATAGAGACCCTCCAGAGTGCAGGTCCAGCCCCTCACACACTCACCAGAGACTCTCAAAGGTGGAAGTCCCAGGCCTCTCCCACAGCCATCACCAGATGGGTGGGGGTGGAGCCACAGTCCACTCTGTGGTGTTTGGCTGATGGAAAGCAGTCATTTTCTGAAAGTTTTCTGTATTGCTAGGCTGCCTCATTTCCTGGTCTCTTGGCTAGAAAAAAAAGGGGGTTTTGCTGGGGTTTTTTGGTACCCCTTAGCATTTCTCAATTGCTAGCTTCTTTAGCTCTAAGTCTGAGATACACACGACCAAGAGGAAAGCCAGGGAACTCAACGCTGTGTTGTTACTCCAATCCTAGGGTCCCAAGACAGTGTGGCGTCTCTCAGCCTGTCAGAGTCTTAGGTTGCGTTTATGTAGATGCCTGGCCCTATATAATTTATATATAATGTCTTTAGGGTTTTTAGCTGCATTTCATAGGAGGGGCAGGGGAAGGTGTGGCTACTCACATGTCCCAGGATCAGACATCTGTAAACGCTTTTCTAAGCCTCTGCTTGTGTCAAGTTTGCTAATACTCATCTCACATGGTCAAGCCCAGAGTTGGGGCAGATGGGGACAATACAGTTTCTGAGTAAAGGTCACGGAAGGAATTGAGGCCATCCATGCACTCACCATCTACCATGATGTCACCTCAGAGACACCGTCCCACCTACCAAATCTAAAGTACCTCCAGCTCATACACACTAACTTAAAATCAATATCTGAAATTACCTTGCTCATTGGTTTTCTGCATATTTGTTTTCCTTCCCTCCCTAGAAGGCAAAAAAAAAAAAAATCACATCTTATCTTAATCGCCTTGAATCCTCAGGCCTAGGAGGGCATTATGGTCTCACATCTTTATTTTTAAATGACAGTGAATAAATGAGTGAGCAAATAAATAAATGGGGAAAAGTCACACGCAGTATTCATGAGATTTTCAGAATTTCATAAATTTGCCCTTGAATAACAAGGTGCCTCAGAGTGGTTCTGATATTTCCAAACAAGCCTTAACATCTTTACACAAGATTAAAAAAAAAAAAGTCGTAGATATATAGATTGCAAACATTAAAATTAGATGGAGGGACATCCTTTTAAATGAAACTATATAATCACATTTTTTCTTAAAAGGTGCATTCTACAAGAAGCTATTTTCTATACCAGGGAGAAAGGCTCCAGTGGCTATTTGTCACGTCATTGTTTTCAAACATCAAAGGGTTTCATTCTAAAGCCGCAGAACCTCAAGATGACTATATGTCCCTGTAGACTAAAATAAATATATGCCTATAATTAGAAACAGGCTCTAACCAAATTAGAAAGACATCTGTCTGCCATGACAAAACAAGAAAATCCCAAATTAGAGAGTTTTCATCAAAAATGCCTATTCTGAAGTTGAGTCACTGGTAGGATTTCCAAAGGAAACTGCGTCAAGGCTTAGTCCTCCGCACTTCACGCAAATGGGGGCAGCACTGAGCAAAAGTCATTCTGCGAGAGGGTTCGGTACAGAAAAGGAGAGTGTCACTCTCAAAGAAAAGAGAAATGAATCCCATGGCTGAGAAAGCACTCTTTAAAAAGAAAAAAACACACACAAGGAACAGAAGGATGAAGATAAATAGCCATGTTGTAAAAAAATTCTAAGCCAAGAATTCAAGAGAAGAAAACGTTTGTGGCCACGGAGGAAACAGTTGCATATTTTCATGGGCAATTTACAACAAAGAAACGTATTTTCAAAAACTCTTCTTGTCATATAGAGATGTGAAATTGACAGCACCTGCAAGGTTGGTTGGCTGTTTTTCTGGGGGGTAGGAGGAGGGGAGTGTTTTTGTTTAGTTTTATTGAAGGATGAGCAGAATTAAATTGTACAACATATCATCATCATTGTCGTCATCCTCACCAACCTCCACTGAATGCTGACTATGTGAAGGACCTAGACTAAATATTTCACAAGCATTTTCTCATTTAAGTGGCGCTCGGACCTATTAATGTCCCTGTTATACAGATGAAAAAACAAAGGCTCAGAGACTTCAGCAATGTGATCATAGACACACTAATATATTATGTCACACTAATATATTAGCTAATGTACTGTGGAGTCAACACTTGGAATCAGGTCTGTCTGCCTCCCAGACTGTAATTTCTACTTTGCCTTAAAAAAACCAATGCTTGGACAAAAGCAAATCTTGGGACCGTGTGTGTGTGTGTGTGTGTGTGTGTGTGTGTGTGTGTGTGTGTGTGATTGGTGGTCTAGCCATATTGAGCATTTCCCTTTTGAATTCACTCTTCAGGAATTGAATTTATTCCTGACAATAAAATGACAGTCTGCCAAGTCATTATTAGCAGAATAGTCCAAAATGAGATGGTTATCAAAAAAGAGGTTATATAATACAGTTCCTATCCATAGACATTGCTGTTTGAAACAGCATTTGGGGAATATATTTTCTCTAAAATTACAAAATAAATCCAAAACTATAATTTTCATCTTTTAATTTTGACAGTTCTTGAGAAAAAATACTAATTTAGCTTATGAAATAAATCAAATAACAAAACAATGACCAAAAAAATAAAAATATTGTTTGTTATATCACAAATCTAATATTACAAGAGGTACACCCCAAGCTCTAAAAATGGGAAGCCTGGGATAAAATCAAGGTTAATATTTTGAGCAAATCACTTACCCTTTGGAGCCTCAGTGTTCTCAATCTGTTAAATGGGAATAACAGTATTTCCCGCACAGGTTTGGGTGGAAGGTGCTCAGCAGTTAGTAAGTGCTCAATAAAGGCTAGTAATTATTTTACTCTTTATATATTCTCTTCCTAGCCTCATGTTTTATTATTACTATTATTATTATTATTATTAATTTAATTATAACAGGTTAGGAAAAAAAGTCTGAACCCCAGATTATTAAAATGCTATGAAATGGCCTTTTGCTACATGTCATTCAGATTATAAAAACAGTCAACTTGTGAGTGACAGAGGACTGTAGATAACGAACACTGGTCAGATCAACAGTGCTGACCTGGGGGGGTAACTTTGCTCCCCAGAGCACATTTGACAATGTCTGAAAACAGTATCTACTTGCCACATCCAGGGAGGTGCTATTAGTGTCCAGTGGGTAGAGGCCAGGGATGCTACTAAACACCCTACAATGCACAGGATAGGCCCCGGTGCATTATCTGGCCCAAAATGTCTATAGTGTCAAATTTGAGAAAATGAAGACATTAGATAAAGAAAAGTCTTCTCAAAATTAAAACCTTTACCCCAGATTTAAAAGGACTATACTTGATCAAAGTCAGGTCTGTTTAATAAGACAATATACACCCAAAGTGTTTGAAAATGCAGTACAAATCAACATTTGTCATGTTGGAAGCCAAATATCAAGATGACTGGACATGTCTGTTAATGTGACAGAAGGCTTTAGGGTCCGGTAGACACTGGTCCCAACAAGCTGAAACATGCCCCGTCATCCCAGGACAAAACTTCAAAGAATTTTCAAAGTCAGGTGATAGCAATTAGTTCTGGGCTGGGAGGTTCTGACAAAGCCTGAGGAAATGCCATTCAGACCGCAGGGCTCAGAGCCTCCTGGATTCGTGCCCCAAACCGAGCCTGGCTAGAAAAATGATTGCCAACCCAGAAATGGAAAACAAGAGAAAAAGGGCCTGGTGAGGGCTGTTCAGCAGGAAAAGAAACATAACCAAGGCTGTGAACAGCAGCAGGCCCTGCACACACAGTCGCCAGTCTGCATGTGACGCAGAACTTTTCTGCCAACCTAGGCACATGCCCACCTGCCACCTTCCACGCCACCGTGAAGTGATGGAAGTGTCCTAAACTCGGGTTGTGGTGATGGTTACACAACCCTGTGAACAGGCTAAAACCCACACAATTGTTTACTTTCAGAAGGGCAAATTTTATGGTATCTGAATTATATCTCCAACAAAGCTGTCATGCAGAATGATTGGGGGCAACTGGTTAGCTCAGGTGGTTAGAGTGCAGTGCTCATAACAACAAGGTTGCTGGTTCAATCCCTGCATGGACCACTGAGCTGCACCCTCCACAACTAGATTGAAGCAACTACTTGACTTGGAGCTCATGGATCCTGGAAAAACACACTGTTCCTCAATAAAAATAAAAATAAACATCCTTAGAGACTTGTAAGAGGGGATAAAATGTAAAATAATTATTGGATGCCTAACACATCATGTGCCAACAACAAAAACATCCATCTTGTATTTATTGAGCATTTAACTAATGGCCAATCGCTGGGCTGGTGGTCTCTTCTTTACATCATATAACCGTTCCATGATATGGGAGAACTATTATCATTACCACTTTAGAAGTGAGAGACTGAGGTTTAGAATATTAAAAGTAGAATGAAAGAGCCATTCAGATTCAAGAACCCTCATTCGTGTCCATTAGCCTCTACTACCTCACTAAAACACTCCATCTTTTTTAGTCTTATCATTATGTCTCCAGACCTGAACACCCCAAAGCCTTCTGCATTTAGCCTTTAGGAGGCTACCTGGCAGCTGAGAATTAGCACTTGTCCTTAGCATTCTATCAATAGCTCTGCAGAGAATTTGAATACAGATAAGAAAACCATGAAATCCACACTGTGTGAGCACTCTGCTGTCTGACTGTTCAGGGCCCAGCACTGGGTCATGAGCAAGGACCCATTCAAAGATGCAAAGATGCTGTGACATTAAAAAATTGCTCCAGCAAGACAGAGAACTATCATTTCTATGATGCTGCTGATCATAGACTGGTGAGTTACCATGTATCCCATTTTATTTTTATTTTTTCTTTAACATCTGCATTCCTTAATTTTTTTAGGTAAAAACATGCTCGTTTAAAACAATCAACACGGACGTGTATAAAGAAGAAAATGGAAGTCTTCCTGCTTCTCATCTCCAGTCCTAGCCCCAGAGGTTACCACTTACAGCAATTCCAACAAGTTGCCTCCCAATCGCCATTCTCTTCTTATTCGATACTAACAAAATCGGGGCTGTGTGCCACCTGAGAGTTGGTATCTTCTAGGCTTCTAGGTGAAGCCATGTGACTAAATACTAGGTAAGGAGATAGAGAAAGCAGTTCTGTGAGAGCTTTCCAGGAAACCTTAAAAAAGGGAAACGGACAAAATGACTTTGCCCTCCTGATCGTCCTCCGTTTTCTGGCCTGTAGAGACATGATGCACGGCGCTCCAGCAGCCATGTTGGACCGTGAGGTAATGTTTAGGTGGAATCCATATTCTAGAATGCTGGAGCAGACTCAGGGAGGAGATCTGGCTTTCAGATAAGTGTAGAACTACCATACTAACTTTGACTTCTTTTCCATGAAAGAAAATGAAACTTCTACCTTAGTGAGCCACTATGGTTCTGAGTCTTCAGTTATATGCAGCCAAACCTAAATCAAACAGTGAGATCATTCTATCTTTCTATTTATATGTAAACATGTATGTATATTTTTAATAAAGAGGATCACACCAAGTATAATGCTGCACAACTTTCTCTTTTACTTTCCCACTTGAAAACAAATCAAAGGCACCTTTCCACTTCAATAGGCATAGCCCTGACTCTTTCTTTTTAATAGATGCGTAGCTTTCCATTGGAGAGATGTAACATCCTTATGTATCTTAAAGCCTCAACTTGTTCTCCTATATCTCTTTGCTACTTTGTTAAATTCTTTTTTAAATACTCTCTCTTTTGGGTGGGTGGGGGGGAGAATCTATTTTATACAGGGTTCTTCGTTTCCATGGTACTGAGTTTTATTTTGTTCTTAGGGAAGCAACTTTGTTTCCCAGCTTCCATTCTGGGGAACTACCAAAAAGCCCTTTGGGTTTAGAACCCCTCTTAGCGAGTACTGAAGCCTACAGCATCTAATACCACCAACGTGAGAGGTCTGCTCTTGGATTTGAAGTTAGCTATGGATGCCATGACAACATATGGTTCTGTGAAAGAAACAAGCTAAGGGCTGTTTTCTTGGGAACAACTAGGGAATTGCAAGTATAAAGAAGCTTCATGAAATTCTAAGCCCAGGGATGCACATTTAAAATGCATCCACACACTCATCAAATCACAAAATAGATATTAATTGTTGGAGACTTTTAAAGCCACCATTCCCAGAGAGAAGGCAAATTGTGAACCACAGATCCTAAAGTTTGCCATTGCAAGGGTATAGGTAAAACACACCTCATAGGTCATTCGAAGACTAAATCCATGCTTTCAGGCATGTTGCTCAAGCTTTCAACTTTGGAGATAAATAGTAATGAAAGAAATTCTCTACAGTGCCCTTTCTGCTGAAAGTACAATTATTTCAGCATCCTTATCAGACCTCTACAAAAACCTCAACTATTTTGAATCACTTCTCAGTAAAACAAAAGACCAGGCAAGCTGAACCTTAATAAACATTGCCTACGGTAAATAAAATCCTATAATTTCAGACATTACTTTTTGTGGTAAGCAATTGATCTTAAAACATCTCTAGTTCTAAATAAAAAATTACACTCACCTTTTACATTGGTGCTCAGAAAAAAAAACAAAGAAACAGGCTGCTTTCTGATAAGCATCCTACTGTTTTCTCAGACGGTTCAGCCATGTATACAAAGAGCGATCTATTATTGGAAGATGGAACTGGTCAGGTAGTTCTAAATAAACACCGTTTAATATAAATTACGTGGCCCTAGGAGGCATCCAGCAATTGGACATCTTTTTGTGTCAAGTTTTTTGGTTGTGGTTTTTTTTTTTAACCAAGCGTACTTGGTTTCTGCCAAATAACTTACTTGGTTGGTGTATACTGAAACCAGGAGTCTGCAGCAAGAAAGTTCTAATTCTAAGGAAGTGATCTTTGTTGCTAACATTCTTAATACCTGAGTTGTCAGCCTCTACATTTCCTCTCACTTTCCAGCCATCCCTGGCAGCAATGGATCAAAGGGAACAAATACATCTCTTCCCTGAATATTCACCAGTTAGAACTCCATGAATCCTGGGGTCAGACTGTGGGTGTACCAGCTTTGGGGCCTCACCCTTCACAATGCAGAGAGAAGACACCCCTCAGACCGAAAGTTGTTCGTTAAACAGCCTATCTGTATCCGAAATTATCAAGAGAAGGAGGAGAAAACTGTCAGGCTGGCAATTCTGAAATCTGATCTCATCAAACCTAAAAGAGAGGCGTGTGGGAAATGGTTAAAAAAGTCCTGGTTTGCTTTTACGCAGGTTTCTCGGCTAGAGATCAGAGAAGACTGAACTTTCACTGGGAAAAGCAGCCAAAGTTAGAGTAAAACTTAGTGAGTGAAAGTGGTTAGAGGAAACAGTTCAGCCTATGGCTGGGAATTGCCATGGGGGGGGGGGGGGAAATCACACACTCATGTGCACACATTTAAACAAAAAAATGATGTGTTTCTTAGCGTTTGGCCCCAAATCTGCAGGCAAATCTTCAAAACAAATTGAGTCACCAAGTGGGAAGACCTGAATACAACTTCTAACAAATCCCTCTATAATTTCAGTAAAGATGAAAGGATGGCTTAAACTATCTTATTTTTATTATCGCCTAAATTATAATAATAATTTGAAGTTGTAAAAGTAAGCAGAACAGTTTTTATGTGGTCTGCTTTCCAATGGATAATAATGGTCAATATTTAATGAGAGCCTGGACTCTGGGTTTCTACATAAACGCAGCTTATGTAACTCTCCCAAAACAAGGAGCTTAGGGTAACTGGCTCCATGTAGAGGTGAAGAAATTCTCCAAGTGTTAAATAACAGGGTTTGACATCTGCAAACCTGACCTGCATCTAGATTTTTCCATAGTCCTTCTCACCCCTCACAAAGGTGTCCCACAGTTATTGCAAGCCCTGAAGAAATAAAATAATAAAACTAACAAAAATACAGTGGATTACCTGCCCTTGGGGGCATGTCAGTGAAGATTCTCTTCTGACAGTACTATTTACAACATAAATACTTTCAAACCCCGCCCTCCTTTTACTGTGTGTTTTTGGGCAGATAAATCTCCTAACTCTTCTGTTTCTCACTGAATAATGAAGAAAATACAGCGGACACCTTCCTTGTGACAGGAGGGGGCACAGCATCCAATGGTCTGTTTCAGTGTTAGTCACTGGAACAGATATTCCTAAAACCAGATCATTTAAGGAGAGTATATGGTCCGAAAAGCTGAGTTTGGGTTTCTGGGAGCTGTAGGGGGTTCACAGAGCAGGCCCTGTGAAATTTCACTACATCTTCATGAGGACACTTATCAGCAAATGTTTGCTTATGTTAGCAAGTGGACCCAACTGATCCATGACACCAAAGGGACAAGACCCCAAGTTGATTGCATCTTTACCTGTAGAAAGCTGGCCCTTCACTTCCTCCTGCTTTAGTGTGAATACTTCTCAAGTCCTACACTCCCCTTTCCCAGTATTTCCTCCCCTTTCCCACCACACTACTTTCCTCTCCTCAGCCCTCCATCACCTTAAAACAGGAGGACCATTTTGGATTAGACCTGGGAGGTGCAGGGGCACAGCTGAGAGGTGAGTGGGGGAACCACTGCTAACCCGTTTCACGAGTCTTCAGCCAGCACAATGTTTCAAGTCTGGCATGCAGAAAATTAACAGGATTGCATCTAAATGCTTCACTTATGGGGCCAGGACAAACATGGTCCCTGAGGATGACCTTAAACACAGTTATTTAATTCACAGTTGCGGCATTTTACTAGAGTTTTGAAGTTAAGTGCCCTAAAAGAGGCAATGGCAGGGGAACATACAGAAATATTCACTGAGCACCTATTATGTGCTGGACACAATTCCTTACTCATCTAGGCTTATAAGGCTTGCATTAGCTGAGGTCCTTTGGCTCACAACAAATGGAACACCCATTCAACCTTGTTGTAAAAAAAAAAAAAAGGATTTTTATTTTCGGGAGACAAGCAAAGCTCAGGGACTTCCAAGGGAAAGAAATGAACCAGTGTCCCAAAGGACTAAAACTCAAACCAGAAAGCTCTTCAGAAACCACTTTGTTCTCTCTCTCTCTCTCTCTCTCTCTCTCTCTCTCTCTCTCTCTCTCTCTCTCTTCCTTGGGTGCTGACTCAGGGGATATGCGTTCACTCATCTCTGCCTCTATCTGTGGTCTTCTTCCATTAACTACGGAATTAATGAATGTTCAGTTTAATTCAATTAAGTAACTCACTCAGGGAGTATTGATTGAGTGTCTCTGGTGCACCAAACACTCAGTGACAAAACTGGCAAAAGTAATGTGCTGCTCATGGAGTTTAATTCTAGCACGTGCACACAATCAACATCCAAGTACAGTAGAAAGCAGGCTGGTGGGTGTGGCACAATAAGAAATACGGATTTTGTTTGTGTCCCTGGTTCCTGGCACAGAGCTCCTAAAACCCTTGGCATTTCCTGAGTGACAGGAAGGATAGGAGTTTTAGGAGCACCTTGTTATTCATAACTAGCTCCTTTCAACCATGAGTTTATGCTAATGAGGTGATTCTTGATGGGCTCAGGGGCCAACCACATGACTAGAGGTTGGAACTCTCAGTTCCACTCCCCCTTCCAACTCCCAATCTCTGGGGATGGCAGGGGGTGCTGGAGACTGAGTTCAATTGCTAACTACCAATGATCTCATCAATCCTGCCTGTGTAACAAAACCTCAATAGAAACCCCTAAATGAAATGGCTCAGGGTGCTTAATCACGGTGCTGAGACGGTAGCAGGCCTGGAGAGGGCATGGAAGTTCCATGAAGACCCTCCTCCCTGTACCTTGTTCTACACACCTCTTCCATTTGGCTGTTCCTGAGTTGCACCTTTTATATAATGTGGCAAATGCAAGTAAAGTGTTTTCCTGAGTTCTGAGAGTTGTTCTAGCAAGTTATTGAACCAAGGAGGGAGCCATAGGAACCCCCAATTTGGAGTCAGCCAGGCAGAAGTGTGGGTAGTCTGGGCACCTCATTTGTGGTTGGGATCTGAAATCAGGGTGGTCTTATGGGATTGAGCCCTTAACCATTGGGGTCTATGCTAACCCCAGGGATCTGAAACAGAATTGAATTGAATTGAATTGAATTGAATTGTTGGACAGCCAGTTGGTGTTGGAGAATTGGATATTTGGTGTCAGAAGCTGTGTCATAAAAGACACCATAGCTGCTAATAAGGAACATGAAGCCAGAAAACGAAGGACATGGCCAATGGCAGAAGACAAGTGCTACTTCAGAGGTTGCTCATAGAAGATCCCTCTGACAGTGTCAGTCAACCAGAGGGCCAGGTGATATAAGGGAGCAAGTGGAGCAACAGGCAGGGAAAGAACATTCCAAATAGACAGCAAGTGCAAAGACCCTGAGGCAGTGTGCCTGCCATAATTAAAGGAAAGTAAAGCAGCCCATAGAGTGAATGGACACGTGGTAGGAAGGAAGACCAGAGAAGGAGCCTAAGGCACAACCATGAGAAACTTCAGAAGCTGTGGATGGACTCTGGATTCTCTTCTGAGTGAGGCCTGAGACGTAGGAAATTCCGAGCATAGTAGTGGCATGCTCTAACTTCTAGTCTCAAAAATCATCTCAAACAAAGAGGACCAAGGGCAGAAGCAAGGAAGTGAGTTAGAAGGCTGTTGCCACAGTCCAGGTGATAAAGCATGTAGTTGTGACCTAGTGTGATAACAGAAGAGGTACTAAGAACTCAATCCTAGATGTGTTTTGAACAGAGAGCTAGCAGAATCTGCTAAGGACCTACCAATGAAATGTGAGAGAAAGAGAGGACTCAAGGACAACTGAAGGTTGATAGCCTAAGCAACTGAAGATATGGAGTTGCCATTTACGGAGATGGGAAGGACCTTATAAGGAGCATATGTGGGGAGCTGGGTTACGAGTTCTACTGAGATACCTTTGGTCCAATCAACTGGAAGAGGGGACACCCAATGCCACCAGCATTGCAACAAGAGTCCAAGGTTCGGCAGAAGTTGTAGGCCAAGGAGCATGAGTATGCAAATATGTGCACACACTTGATTTTTCACAGACCAAAATGCTAAGATAACAGTATTCTCTCCCTTGACAATTTGAAATGAGGTGTAACTAAGAGCCTACAAGTGAGATTTGCCACAGATAATATGCAATTTCTAATGCATCTCTTCTCATTGAAGCCAAAACAAGTATTAATTCAAAGATAAAATCAGACAAATTGGTTATTTTATAACATAGAGTCAAATTCACAAACACAGTTATAAACGCATCATTCACTTTCAAATGAGCTGGTAGAAACATCATGTTTAGAGAGCTCATTTCTCTTAACTGAACCACAAGAGGGTGATGGTATAGACTTCATGATAATTGTTTCAAATACAAGCTATTTATTTGGGGGAAAAAATTAGTGTAAGTCATATTCGAACTTGACACTTTGACCTTAAAGAAGAATTTGCTTCTGCCTTTCAGTAGACATTACAGAAATCTTGTCATTTCCTCATCTTCAGTGGCATGGGCACTGATAACTTTTGCACCTTTGTAGAATAAATAATTTAATAATTTCAGGATGGGTTTATATGTTAAAGGAAATAATAGAAATGGAATAAATGGGGCCGGCCGAGTGGCGTGATGGTTAAGAACTGGCTTGGGAGGCCAGAGAGCCCTAGTTCGGATCCCACATATGAGGGCCAGTGACACTGCCCTCCACAGCTAAAATTGTGAACAACAGCTCAACCTGGAGCTGGGCTGCGTGAGTCGCCGGCAACAGCGTAGGCTGCAGCCCCTGTGGCAGTGGGTTGCCCTGGGCTACCATGTGTAGCCAGCAGCCAGTGTGAACGGCCAGCAGCCGTAGTGAGTGGCCATCCAGAAGCCGGCAACTGATCTGCCTCGCCTGGGAAGAGCACAATGATGGTGCCAAATTGGGCCAGTGAAGCAACGTCCTCCACAATTAGACTGAAGAACAAAACGACAGCAACTTGTCTGTTCTCCTTCCCCCAATTCCCCAGCGCTGTTCCCATCCCCCCAATTCCCCAATAAAAATCTTAAAAAAAAAGAAAAGAAATGGAATAAAGGTTATAATTCATAAGTGAAAATGAAATAGATTTAATGTTAATGAAATACCTAGGAGTTATGTAGAATTTACTATGGGAGGAATGCCAAAATTTCAACATATATGACATCTTTTTCAATCTTCACACAAGAAAATGCAGTTCAAATTACTAGAGTACAATAAAAACATTAAATGAGACACAATACACATTAAAAATCAGTCAAGTCTACACTGGAGTCCTAGATGTGCTAATTCCTACCTAAGTAAACCTGGATATGTTAATTATCTTCACTAAATCTCAACTTCCTCATTAAAAAATAATGGGATTATAACACTACCTACCACAAAGGGTCCTTGAAAATACTATGAGGTGATGCACATATTCAGTATTACCTGGCAAAAGGTAAGGGTTAATAACGGGGGTGTTATCATTTTATCATCCCCACCATCTTCATCATCATAAATCCCATAAGAGAAAACACTATTATTATTATTATTACTCTTATTTTATTGAAAGGAAACTAAAGCTCAGATATATTAAGTAAATTTCCCAAAGTCACACAGCTTGGGAGTGTCAAAGTTAGCATTTACACTAGGCATATGTACTTCAATCACTAGATAATTCAAATGCAAGTTGTGTGACTCTAGCATACACAGATGTTAGGCTCCTCTTGGTATCCCGAATTACCTAAATCATGATGCTTCTGATACATTTCACAACTTAAACCTGTTACAGCATTACTTTGTTTCATGGAATTCCTACTCAATAGCATTTGATCCTTGCAAGAATCCATACCTATGCCCATTAGTCAGGTGAAGAAACTGAGGCCAGGTTAACCCAGATGAGTTAACCAAATGCAAATAAAACCTTGATAAGAGACACAGAACGGGTTAGAACTCAAAACTATTAAACTCAGTGGTTTAGCACTGCACAGAGGGTGTTACAGTAAATGTAACAGAGATGTTACATTTAAATCAAATCAGCCTGCTAATTCTTTAGGGGTTTTGTACACAGCAACATAAATTTTTCAAATCCTCCAATAAATAAAAGAAATTGAAAGATTATTCTAGAACAAAAAACATGAATCCTGATATATGTTGTATTTAAAAGTGAATGCATGGCTTTCAAGAAACTTGATAATATGAGGAATTTCGAACCGGGACATAGTTTGTAAAAACATAATTGCTTCTGAGAAAAACCCGTTTTAAATTTAGTGTTACAGAATACATGCAAAGATGTTAAAGACTTAATTGCTGGTTTAGAAGTGGGTCCCCCCTACTTTGTAAATCCTTCTAGGGCAGGAACTAAATCTGCGTTCTATATTTCCCAGTCTAGCAAAAATCTCGATCTTTAGTATCGTGATATTGCAATAGAATAAGAGATATGTATTTGGTCTTTGTCCCTGTTTCCTAGTACGGAGACCCTAAAACCTTTGTAACTTCCCGAGTGGTCAGGTGAGAAGAGCATCTTTTGTTCTTCATAATAAGCCCCTTTCAACCATACCTGAGTTTGGACTACTGAGGTGACTCCAGTGGGCCCCCAGGATGCATTGCGGGCTGGTTATCAGAGGAACCAACCCTGTGATTAGAGTTGGAACTTTCAACCCCGCCCAGTGACCTCCAGGGAGGTGAGAAGGGCTAGAGGTTGCATTACTCACCAATGAGCAATGATTTAATCAATCATGCCTACACGTGTAACAGAACCCCACAAAAACCCTAGATAATGGGGTTCCGAGATCTTCTGGGTCTGTGAATGCATCCATGTGCCGTGAGGGTGGCACACCCGAACTTCACAGGGAAAGGAGCTCCTGAGGTCAGGACCCTCCCAGATCTTGTCGTAGGTGCACTCTTCGTGTAGCTGCTCATTTGTATCCTTTATAATGTCCTTTATAATAAACCAGTAATGGAAGGAAAGTATTTATTTGAGTCCTGTGATCTGTTTTAGCAAATTATGAAATTGGAGGAGAGGGTCAGGGGAACCCCCAATTCGTAGCCAAGATGGACAGAAGTGTGGGAAGCCTTGGGGACCCACTACTTCTGCCTAGCATATGAAATGGGGGCAGTCTGTGGTTGAGCCCTTAAACTTGGGGTCTGCACTAATTCTAGGTAGTTAGCATCAAAACTGAATTGAATTGCGGGACACCCATTGGGCCCCTAAGTTTGGAGAATTAATTGGTTGGTGTGGAAAATCCCTACACACATTTGGTGTCAGAAGTTATTCTGTGAGTAGAAAATGATCACAGGTGCCTATTTAGTAATCGAATAAATGAATGAATGAGTGAATACTTATGTTAATTTTTCATCACTTATTGCTAAGCTAGACCTGGGGTCAGTGGAGAACACACGTTTGGGGTCAAGTCCTCTGAGTTGGATCCCATCGGTATCACTTGGAGGGACCAGATTTTTTGTGGAGATAAAGCTCTTAGGACTGGATGTTGGAAGGGGGAGATACAGCTCAGACCATACAGAATGCTCTACTAGACCCAAAGAAGACAACAATATGTCCCTAAAGCTAGAGTATTTCCAAAGGGCTGAATTTACATCCTTTTTTTCTCCTCTCACTCGTGTCTTCCCATCTGCTGTAAAAACTTCTTTAAATAAAGCAGGACTATAGATACACATACTCTCTCCTAAGAGGCAATCATTTAAACAGCACTGCTCAGTTCTTTTTAGACTGAATTAGAACCCTAATTTGAATAAAATCAACCCCCACCTCAGATTCAAATTCGTGGATTTTTTTTTCTTACAGTAATTAAATACGTATGTGCAGCTGACAATGAGCTCTCCACATGCCTATTTAAATATAGCTTCTCTCCCCACTGTACCAGGGTTATATAACCAGACACACTTCTGCCCACTTAAGGAATTATATACAGAGAAATGAGAACACTGGAGCTGGATCCTGAGCTGCTGTCTATCTTTAGCCTGAGGGCGCATGACACACACACACACACACACACACACACACACACACACACACACACACACGGCAAGCGAACGTTTTACTATTACACACACCTTTCTTTTTGCTTCCCCTGTCCACTTTACGAGTCAGAAGTAAGGAGAACTAGAAAGAGGATTGTGTCAGGGACTGCTATCAGCTCATGCATCACCCAATTACGGCAGCATCAAGAATTACAGGAAAGCATACTATAGACATTTGTGTCATCACCTGACAACCCTGGATGGATGCCAACAATCTGAGCTCTGTATCACTGACACACATTTCTGGGCAGCTAGCTAGCATCTCCTCATGAGGCACAAAACCCATCACGGCAGCTCTCCTCTGTCGGACATGCCTCTTTTTTTTTGGCAACCAACATAAGAGAGGATGTGTGTACTGGGTAAACAAATTGACTTTCTGAAATGGGTTAAGCAAGAGAGAACACAAGCTCAAAACTCCACACATTTGCATCTGATGTGACACTGGTAGGGTGTTTCCCCTTATAAGAGCTCAAAGTAAGATTTAGTATTCAATAGCAACAAGGTTTCTTATGGTAGACAAGAAAAAATGTCCCCCCAAAGATGCCCACATCCTAACGCCCGGACCTGTGAAGATGTGGCCGTACATGACAACAGATAATCTGCAGATGTGAGTAAACTAAGGATTTTTTTTGTCCTTTATTTATTTTGACATTTGATAGTATTTTATATTAATTTCAGGTATATAGCATAGTGGTTAGACATTTATATAATTTACAAAGTGATTCCCCAATAAGTCTTGTACCCACCTGGCACTGTGCATAGTTATTACCATATTATTGACTATATTCCTCATACTTTACTTTACATCCCTGTGACTATTTTGTAACTACCAATTTGTATTTCTTAATCTTTTCCCCTTTTTCATCTGCACCCCAAACCACCCCCTCTCATCTATCATCACCCCAATAAATACCCATCTGACACCATACATAGTTATTACAATGTTATTGACTTATATTTCTATGCTATATCCTTCATCCCCATGACTACGTGTAACCACCAATTTGTACTTAATCCCTTCACCTTTTTCATCCTGTCCCCCAACTCCCTCCCATCTATCACTCCAACAAATCTAGTACCAATCTGACACCATACATAGTTATTACAATATTACTGACTATATTCTAAGCCAACGATTTTAACATGTGGAAATTATCCTGGGTTATCCAGGTGGGCACAATGTAATCACACGTGTCCTTGTAAGAGACAGACAGGAAGGTTAAAATCAGAAACCTTGAAAACAGAGGTTGGAGTGATGAGCTTTGAAGATGGAGGAGGGGGCCATGAGTCAAGGAGTACAGGCGGCCTCTAGAAGCTGGAAAAGGCCAGGAAGACATTTTCCTGAACGTCTCCAGAAGGAACCAGCCCTGCTGACACCTTGATTTTAGCCCGTAAGGCTCAATTCAGACTTCTGACCTCCAAAATTGTAAGATCAACATTTGTATTCTTTTAAACCACTGAGTTTGTGATAATTTATTTCAACAGCAATATAAAGTAATATGAGTACATATTATTTTTTTTAAAAAGGTATACTTTGAGACAAATATTTTTGGAATTTCCATTTTTGAAAACTGAACCCATGTGTAATTCATGATTTTGAACACTGATCCAGAATTACTGTAACAACACTCTTTCTAATTCTTAAAAATGTACTTAACATATTTCTTCCTCATTTATTTGTTCAAGTATAACACATTCATTTATTCACTCATTTAAATTTTTTTTCACTTGTTCAACAGCACTTATTGAAAGTCCGCCCTGAACCCAAGTAGACAAACGACAAAAATGAAAATTTCCACTCCTAACCCCAGATGCTGCCAGTCTAATACAGGAGGCATCTGTGTCAACGATTTCAGGATCGTGTCATAAATCATTTGATGAAACACGGAAATGATGCAGAGTAGAGAGAAGATCTTGCCGTTTCAGTATGTGTGTATATGTGTGTATATATGTATATGTTCAGTGTATATGTGAGGTCAGACAATTAAGTTCACAAACTCATCTTAGAAAAAGGCCTACACACCTCATTGCTGAATATCACTATGGTCACCTTTGAAGTACTCCCCTTGGGAAGCTATGCACCAATGCCAGCACCTAGTCCTCCCTTTGCAGGAGCTCCCGCAGGTCCAGGGGTTCCCTCAGGTAGAGGCGGAGTCTGCGAGGGAAAAAAAAACACGTGGAGACACCAGAGTGCTTTCTCAAGAAGTGTCTCACTTTATTTTACAGCATGCCCCTTTTTATACCGGGCAGTTTAACCATTGTTCCATTAGCATCAGGGTTTTACTTCCTCATAATTCTTATGCTCCAGGGTACAGCTATACCTTTTCTATGCTAAAGACTAATTTATCCCAACTACGCCCAAATCCCTCCACCCACAATGACTTTGACCAAGGCCTGAGCCTCTACATAATCGCCTAAAGGATGGTTACCATGACTACCCAACATTTATTCTAAAAACTATTGTCTAAACAGGATCTTAAGATTTACAGGGTGTGTACTTTGACCTTTACTAAGAGACTAGCAGTGTGACTAAAATTACCTTTAGTGTATAAAATATAATTATTGTGATATATCTATTAGAAGGGTATAAGATCTTCGTCCTACTGGAGCTCATCCAAAGGGGAATTTAAATTCTTTAAGATATAAAGCAGTATCTGTTTCTCAGTCAGAGCTTCAGAATTTGTTACAATTGCAGTGAGTTTGGCCATGTCAGACACTGAGGCGCAGACAGCTCCTGGCAACCCTTCAAAGAAATTTTGGAACTCTTTTTCTGGAATGGCCATCACAACTGTCGTTGTATTACACTTGATGTCTTGAATGTCACCAAAATGTCTTCCTTTCAATATTTCCTTTATCTTTGGGTAAAGAAAGAAGTCATTGGGGGCCAGATCAGGTGAGTAACTGTGTTCCAATACAGTTATTTGTCTACTGGCTAAAAACTCCCTCACAGACAGTGCCGTGTAAGCTGGTGCATTGTTGTGATGCAAGAGCCATGAATTGTTGGCGAAAAGTTCAGGTCATTTAATTTTTTCATGCAGCCTTTTCAGCACTTCCAAATAGTAAACTTAGTTAACTGTTTGTCCAGTTCGTACAAATTCACAATGAATAACCCCTCTGATATCAAAAAAGGTTAGCAACATCGGTGAAACAAGTTCGTAAACTACATTGTCAGACTTCATATGTATTGCTTTCTATATCTCTTTCACTCTTCTTAAAACTATAGAATTCCACAGTATGCATAATTCATACTCATTTGACCACTCCTCTACTCAGATATATATGTTGCTTCTAATTTATAACACAGAACCCACGAAGCTATAGTCATCCCATTACATCTCTGCTTATGCACATGTCTTTCACTCTAGGTAAGTAAATAAAATATCTTGCAGAACACTCCATGTAGGATCCATTTCCATAAAAGAACACATGTTCCAAGTAACTATATTTCTAGGGATACATATATTTATGTGAATGCTAGAAATCATTTGAAATTACCTTAGCCTAAGCGATAACAATGGTTACTCCTGGGAAGGAAGGAGAATATTGCCAAGGAACACGACCAGCCTTGACACTTACTTGTAATGTTTAACTTTCTATAATGAAAATGTGCTTTGCATTATTCACATAATTAAAGTTAATGAGATATTATAGCAGCCTATGTTCCCAAATCAGGTATCGCTGGGTAGAAACTGAGGAACAGTCAGACAGACACAGATAAGAGACGGACCAGTGATCACAGCATGGGGCTTCTAGAGACCACACAAGAAAAAATCCGAAGGAAAATCAGAAAAGGCTGGACCAATGCTTCATCCCACCCAGGACTGTGCTCCCAGCAGAGGCTCTGAGAAGATTTAGTATAAAGAAGGAGGTGGTCTCTGTGAAAGGTTAGAGGGTAGCTGGCTTTCCTTAAGACAGACTGTGCCTTCTGCACACCTGCAACTGTGGTCAGGAAGTGGCCCACCCCTCTGGGAATTGATTAATTCATTTTACCTTCCCTAAAAGCCACTTCTCTCAAGGTTCAGTCCACTTCTACTTCTAGAAGACTAAGACTGAATAAACTGGGAAGGAATGTTCTAGGGGCAGGGGCCTTGTTTGTCTTCTTTATCACACGATTCTGAGTACATGTGTCTGGCTCAGAGGTGGCAACTAATGAGGATTTTTCAATGAAATCAAGTCTAGGTTTCCTGTATCACATAGTACTAATGGTGCCATTACCTTAAATTGTATTTTCTCTCAGTTTTCTTCTTTACAGGAAGAAAGGAGGGAGGGAGAGAGGGAGAGAGGGAGAGAGGACACCACCTGTTCTTGACCATGGAAAGGTGCACTGAGTACCACTGTAAGTTCACACAACTCCCACGACCCCACAGAACTCTGTGAAGTCCCACATTCAGCTCTTCTACAAGTTAGCCACAAACCTGGCCTTCCTCAGGAAAGTCAGGTAAGGCTCCAACGCGATCGTCATCTTGGTCAGTGGTTAATTATTGGGTTGTCGGAAAAGTCATGACGCATTTTTGCAATGAAAAACATAGGAAAAAAATACGTCGTGACTTTTCCAACAACCCAGTATTTCCCACTAGGATAAAAGAAGCAGAATTAAGGAGAGACGAAAAAGTGGTTATGTCAGAGCCTGAAGTCAGGTTCATAGAACACTAAGATTATCTATGCTGTTCATTGTGGAGTGAATTGTGCCCACCCCGCTCCCCCCAAATTCACATGTTGAAGCCCCAACCCCCAATGTGATGTATTTGGAGATCAAACCTCTGAGGAAGTGATTAACGTTAAATGAGGTTGTTATAAGACCTTGGACTTCCAGTCTTCAGAACTGTGAGAAAATAACTTTCTGTTGTTTAAACCAGTATGCCGTTTTCTGTTTTCACACACACACACACACACACACACACACACACACACACACACACACTCACAGAGGGTGCCCAAAAAATGTATACATGTTTTAAGAAAATTATATTAAAATTGTAATACTCAATATATTGTAATAACAAAAGATGACTACAAGTCACGTTTGACTTCTGCAATTACAAGAAGTGCAATGTGGTTACCATCAGCATAACTTTAATACAGTTTTTTCCTTTCTTAAAAAGTGTATATAGTTTTTTTGGCACCCTCTATGTGTGTATATAGGGGTGGCAGGCTTCTGATGGATCTGGATCTCCAACTTCTCCACTATGGCCAAACCCCTTTACAAAGCCACAACGGAGGCTGAACATGAAAATTTTCTGTGGGAGTCTCTGCTGCAAAAGGCTTTTAATGAGATTAAACAGGCGCTCACTCATGCCCCTGGCCTAGGGTTCCCAGACATCACCAAGCCTTTCTTCCTCTACATACATGAATGTACAGGACGGCAGTAGGAGTCTTTACCCAACTAAAAAGGGATTGGCGCCAGCCAGTAGCCTATCTCTCAAATCAACTCGACTCAGTAGCATTAGGATGGCCACCTTGCCTGAGAGCAGTCACAGCAATGGTCCTCCTCATGTCTGAGGCTGAAAACTGACCCTGGGTCAGGGGTTAACTGTCCGGGCTCCGCACTTGGTCCAAGCCCTATTAGATCATAAGGGACATTATTGGCTTACCAAGTCCAGGATTGCGAAGTACCAAGGGCTACTGTGTGAAAACCCACGAGTCCGCCTTGAGATAGTACGAACCTTAAACCTGGTCACTTTATTGCCTGTAGGGCCTGGGCCCCCAGACCATGACTGCATCAAAGTCATGGACGAAGTGTTCTCCAGTAAGCCGACCCGATTGTCCAACCTCTTACAGACCCTGATGTAGAATACTATACTGATGGTAGCAGCTACATCCAGGGAAATAGACAGTTGGCTGGATCTGCTGTGGTGACTCTGCACACCACCATTGAAGTGAAACCCCTCCCACAGGGGATCTCGGCACAAAAGGCAGAGCTCATCGCTCTGACTTGGGTCCTTCAGCTAACAGCTGGGGTAAGAGCCAATATTTACACTGACTCTAAGCATGCCTTCACTACCCTCCATGTTCATGGGGCTTTATACAAGAAAAAGGGATTAATTAATTCAGGAGGGAAGGAGATCAAATATGGACAAGAGAGTCTAGATCTCTTAGAAGCAGTATGGGCACCCAAAAAGGTTGCAGTCACACACAGCAGGGGCCACTAAAAAGGTGACAACATCGCAGCCCGAGGCAATCACAAGGCAGATCAAGCAGCCAGTTAACTGCAACCAAAGAAACCCTCGAACCTCCAACGTTAACAACCTCCCTCTTTCCCAGCCCTTTGGCTGAATGGGATCCCAAATATTCCCACCAAGAAGAGGCCTAGTTCGAGACTAAAGGGGGAAGACATCTTCATAACGGATGGTGGGAATTTCGAGACTGCCGCATTGTCATACCAGGAACACTAGCCCTGGTTTTTGTCAAGCAATTCCATCAATGGACCCACTTCGGTTGGACCACCCTAGAAACAACCCTCAGTAGGTACTTCTATGTACCCCGGCTCTCCAGTATTTCATCAATAGTCTGTGAACAATGCCTTGTTTGTGCTTGCAACCACCCACATCAAGGGCCGACCCTATACCCTGGGGTCCAATATACTGGTGGCGCCCCATTTAAAGACCTCACAGTAGATTTCACTGAGATGCCATGCTCCAGCAGTCTTAAATATCTCTTAGTATTTGTATGCACCTACTCGGGGTGGGTAGAAGCCTTCCCCACCTGGACAGAAAAAGCATGGGAAGCCGCCCAGCTATTACTCCAGTAAATAGTCCCTCGCTTTGGACTGCCATTCTCAATAGGCTCTGACAATGACCCCGCCTTTGTGGATGAAGTAATCCAGCTCTTAGCCAGGCTCTTCTGCACCATCTGGAAGCTACATACTGCCTACCACCCACAGAGCTCAGGACAAGTAGAATGTATGAATCGGACCCTCAAATTTCACCTAAAAAACTGTGCCGAGACACACACCTTCATTGGGACAAGACCCTTCCAATAGCACTCCTGAGGATATGCTCAGGTCCTACCAAGAAGACAGGCTTTTCCCCATATGAAGTCATATATGGAAGGCTACGTCTGCTCATCAGAGGCCTCCGAGGGCACCTTAAGGAAATAGGAGACCTAACCTTAACAGAACAGCTTGAGGCATTAGGGCGTACCCTACAGAACCTCAGCCAATGGGTACAGGAGAGGCTCCCCATTAGCTTAACAACTGAAGTTCATCCGTTAAGCCCAGGGATTCAGTTTGGGTTAAGGAATGGAACCTCCAGCCTTCAAAACCCCTGTGGAGGGGCCCCTTTACTGTCATTTTGTCTACCCCCACGGCAGTTAAGGTTGCAGAGATCACTCCATGGATACACCACAGCAGATTGAAACCTGCAGCTGCTAGCTGGAACTGCACCTCTGACCCCTTCGAGCCCCTCAAGATCACTCTCTGGAGGAAGACAGCCAACTGTGTTACCAGTCCTTAGGAGGAGATCGTCAGCCCCGCTTTGGTCACACCAGAAGGTGACCAATCCACGTGTGGCTGAAGCTTGAGAAATTCTTCCTTGCAAGATGCTTACCCCAAGGACTCTAATCCTTACCCTCACCCTTTTCTTCCCAGTCAGGAACGGTAGCACTACCTCATGCCCTAAATCATGCTCCCAGTCCTTTCGGCTGGGAACAACGTCTCAGGTAGCTTTTGTCTCCTACACATACATGCCGGCCCAATGCTAACAGAGTAGAACTCTTCAGGCTTGTATCTATGCAGACAGATCCTACTGGTCCTGCCCCATTCCTCAATGATCAATAGCCAGCCACAATTCCCCAGGAGTCAAAAAGGCTGTCTGTTGGACCCGCCATACCCACACCAGATACTCGGATGGGGAAGGCGTCCAAGGTCAGGCCCAAAAGGAGGCAGTACAGGAGACTCTTAAATGGCTTATCAACCAGACCGCCACAAAACTACCCTCCCATAGATAGGTCCTAGAGCCCCAACTATATGGATAACTCAAGGCTAAAATGGGTAAAATCTTGAGTTTTCCAACTCTGGGAAAAAACCTCTTTATTGACCTCACCGAACGTATAGCCCAAAAACTTAATGCCACGAGGTACTGGGTATGTGGAGAAGCACTCATGAGTGAAGACTGGCCATGGAAGAGAACTAGCCTCACTATCCTTGATCTCCTCCAATGGAACCACACAATCTGACCTTCACAGGAACGACTTCTGGGGTGGGTTTTCTCCTCCAAAGTAATTGGAGAAGAATGTCTCATTGGACAGGCATGCCCTACATCCAATGGGTGGGAGACACCCCATGCAGGAGAGTCCAGAACTTAAATGGCTCATCTCTCAGCTGGTGGCCAAAAGCCCCGACCTGGTATTGGAGCCCTAGTATCAATTCTACCCATGTTCCCTCTTAGATACTAGCTCCTCCATTGCCAACTGCACCTTTGCTAATGGCACCGGTAACCCCTTCCACGCACTCCTGGCCCTTAGTACTATATGGTATAACTTGAACTCCACCCCGGATGCCCATGGGGCAGCACCCGATGGCTTATTCTGGATCTGTGGCAAACAAGCTTACTACCATCTCCCCTCCAACTGGACCAGGAGCTGTACAGTTGGTATAATCCAGCCTGGTTTCTTCCTCCTTCCTAAACAACCTGGCCAAGAGCTAGGCATACCCTTATACCAGGACTTGCAGATAAGGCCCAAGAGGTCCCTCAATATGGGAAGGCATAAACTTGGGGGGAAGATGAATGGCCTCCCCAATGAATCATCCAATATTATGGCCCAGCTACTTGGGCTTAAGACGGGAGTTGGGAATACTGTACCACCATTTACATGCTCAACCGTATTATCAGATTACAGGCTGTTCTAGAAATAATCATCAATGAAACTGCAACAGCTTTAGAGCTGCTCACTATCCAACAGACCCAGATGCAGGCCACTATTTATCAGAACTGCCTAGCACTGGACTACTTACTGGCTGAAGAAGGTGGCATCTGTGGCAAATTTAATCAGTTGGACTGTTGTCTACAGATTGACGACACTGGCAAAGCTGTCTCTGCTATCATCACAAATATTAGAAAACTTGCCCATGTCCCAGTTCAGAAATGGGCAGTTTGGGACCCTGAAAGCCTCTTTGGGGGGATGGTTCTCCACCCTCGAGGATTTAAAGTGTTAATTGGAATTGTCCTCCTACTCTGTGGAGCATGACTCCTTTTACCCTGCATTCTCTCCCTTGTCATTCACTCCACCTCTTCCCTCATAGAGGCCATTGTAGAATGTAAAACTGCTGCTAAGGTCCTCATGTTATGGAAGTACCAACCCCTAGATCAACAGCCTGTCGAAGGTGATGATGCTCTCTAACCCACATATGGGCTCAAGCATCAAAGTGGGGAATGTGGCAGAGGGCCCTAGACAAAGGCTTCCCTGGACCGCATGGCCATCAAGATTTCCACCTTAAACATTTTCTAATTCCTACCTCACCCGGGAGCCAGTCAGGAAATAACACAAGGCCACATGACCTAATAAGGAGTCTTAGCTGCTAACCCAGAAACCTCAGGGTATATAGCCCCGAGTCCCGTCCAGGTCAGGGCTCAGCCTCTGGATATGAATCTGCTGAGCAGGTGCCAGCATCAATAAACATTGCTTCCCGCCCTGAGCCTTGGTATCCAGTCTCTCTGTCCGAGTATCTCGCAACAGTAGTAAAATAAAATCAGTGTCCTGAGTTTTAATCCCCAGAGGACTTTAGTTAAGGATTTAGGTTCTGAAATCCTATATTGTTGGTTTAAATTTAAACTCTGTCACTAATACAGTGGGCTTTGCAAATTATTGGACCTGTTTTAACCTCAGCTTCCTGATCTGTAAAACAGATGTAAACAATCTATATTTGCCTCATAATATTGTTTTGAATGTTTATAAGTAATAGAAAGTGTTAAGAGTATAATAACTGCTCAAAAAAATAGCTTCAAGTGAAGCAGGATTTTTTTTTAAGAGTTTTATTGGGGAATTGGGGGAAAGGGAACAACAGACAAGTTGCTGTCCTTTTGTTCTTCAGTCTAGTTGTGGAGG
>NW_017732910.1:91725-144225 GCF_001890085.2 Hipposideros armiger
GTTGAATATTCCTGCCCCACATTATTGCAGTCTACAGGATGTGTTTGTGTGTCTAGCATACTTAAATCAAGCAACATGCCGCTCCCTGTAATGAGAATAATAATACTGTCCCAACAGTAATCATAATATTGTTTTGAATGATTTAATAATCTAATTGCAGCATCACTGGCCCTCATATGTGGGATCCGAACCAGGGCCCTCTGGCGTCCCAAGCCAGCTCTTAACCATCGCGCCACTCGGCCGGCCCCAGGACACCTTCTTTTAGTGGGAAAGGAACAGGGAGGGTTTGTATCATGCAGATTCCCTTTCATTTCTATGGAGGGTCTGGAGAGGGCCCAAATAGCAAATACCTCATTGGTGTTGACCAAAACATTCCAGATTGGTTGATTAACATAATATTTCTGAGAGAGGTTGAAACAGCAATTAGGCCAGGTATTAAATCTAGGTTTGGTGTCATGGGCTTTAGCACAAAGATGTTGTGTTGGTTCTGTGCTTTTGTCTTTAACAGAACAAACTTCCAGTTATAAGTTAAATAAGTCCTAGGGTTGTAATTCACTGCATAATGACTATAGGTAACTATACTACGTTGTATATTTGAAAGTTGCTGAGAGAGTAGATTTTAAAAGTTCTCATAAAAAAAAAATGGTAACTGTGTGTGGTAAAGGATGGTTAACTAAACTTGTTATGGGAATCATTTCTCCTGGTAATCATTTCACAATGTATGCATATATCCAACCATTATGTTGTACACCTAAAACTAATACAATGTTATATGTCAATTTTATCTCAATAGTAATAATAAAAGACTCAGAGAGCTTTTTAACATTAATATCTTTAGTGGTTGACAGTTGTAGGTAGAGCTAAGTCATGAGGATCTGGAAAATGCATGAAAACTCCTTGACAACAGTTGTAAATAAAAATGAAAAACCAAATAAATATTTACATATTTGGGAGGATAGGATTTGGAGGGGCAAAGGAGGCCTAGATTGAATTCGTCTAGACTGAAGTTTCCCAATAGGAGTTATGATGTGTTCGTTTATTTCTTGCTTCTGTTTGAATACTGTAGGATATAGTAGGTATTCAAAGTGTTTGGTTTGGATATTTGCCTAACTGATGAAAGATGCAGTTACAAAAAACTGTTAACCTAGGAATGACTGACAATTTTTAAAATTTTATCTAATTTTAATTATAGTACACATACAATATTATATTAGTTTCAGGTGTATAATGTAGTGATTTGGTATCAGTGTATATTGAGTATTACAATTTTAATAGTTTTTTTTCCTTTCTTAAAATATGTATACATTTTTTTGGCAACCTCTGTATATATACACACTCAATAATATGGCTTTAAACTTATGAAGAAGCAAAAGCTGAGAAAAAGAGGAGAAATACACAATCATAGCTGGAGATTTAACCACAGTTGTCTCAGTAATCTCTAGAACAAGCAAACAAACAAAAATGCTGAAAAAAATGAGCAACTCAATTAACAAAACTGACCTAATAAATACCCATAGAACATTGCACCCAACATTTGCAGGGTATATAAAATACACAAGGAATATTTTTAACCCCTGAGTGCATAATAAAATAAGTAAGATAAGTCTTTTTCAAAGGATGGATGTCAAACAGTATGTTCTCTGACCAGATGGAATAATGTTAGAAATCAAGGTAATTAGAAAATCTACTATAAGTATAAAAATTAAGAAACATATTTCCAAATAATCATAGTTCAAGTAAGAAATTACACTAGAAATAGAAAAATCTTTTGAACTAAATGAAAATGAAAATATTACATTTGAAGCATGCAAGATACAAATAAAACAATATTTACAGGAAAGTATAGAGTGATCTGCAAATATTAAGAAAGAAGATAGATTAATATGATAAGTAAACATATCTGTGTTTGTACGTTTGTGTGTGTGTGTGTGTGTGTGTCTCCTTTTAGAGATGGTGCAGAGTAGAGAAATATGTGGTTTTAATCAAACAGATTTTAAAGTTTGAATCACACTTATGATTTGCTAGCTTTGTGTAGCTCAGTGGTTTTATGTAGACATGTTTCTTAACTTCTCTCTCCTTTTCCCCCTTGGACAATGGAGATAATAATTACTCCGTATCATTAAGCATTATTATGATCTTAAATATGTAAAGACTTTAACTAGAAAGCAATCAATAAATAGGAAACATTACTATTACTGCTGTTTACTCAGCAAACACAGAGATATTAAGTAAAGTGGTTGATAGCATGGGTTCTGAAGCAAAAATTTTTGGGTTCAAATATTACTTAGTATCAACTTCTTAAATCTTTCTGTAACATGATGGTCAAAGTATTTGTAATAAGAATAAAATAGGATTATCTATGTAAAGAAGTTGTCACTGGGTCTGGATCATGTGTGCAAAAAAATAGAAGCTGTCCTCATTATTTAAGTGCTAAGTACCAGGATCTAGATTAGGTACTGAGAATTCAAGCATGTAATACACGTGTAGTCCCTCAGGGAACTTACATAAGTAACCAGGTCCATTGTGAATGACTCTAATATTCCAGGCAATTGGGCCTTGAAAAATATTATATGAAGTTTTCTCATCCTCGTGTTTTTCAAACTGGCCCACAAACATGAAATAAGTCACATTACAGTCAACCCTTGAACAATGTGGGGGTTAGAGACGCCAGTTCCCTGCACAATAGAAAATCCATGTCTAATTTAAATCCACACTCTGCATCCGCAGAGGGAAAATACTATTTCAATACTGGGTTAGCTGAATCTGCATATGCGAAACCAGGAATACAGAAGGCCAACTGTATATTTATTTATTTTTTAAATCTGCACATAGTTGTATCCACGCAGTTCAAACTCATGTTGTTCAAGAGTCAACTGTATTTTAATTGATCCAATGGATCTTTTTTCTTGATTACAAGCAGTCTCTAAGATATCTTCTAATAATAAAATTTGATGATTCCACTTGAAAAATCATGTCAAACCCTCTTGAACATAGCTCTCAGACATTCCCTTGCTGAGTGACTTCGTTGGACTCAGTGTTTTCATTTTCATTGTAGACTGTTTCTTTGAAGAGTTTGTTAATCATTGGGCCTCTGAAGAAAATGCGGTACATTACAGGGCATTGGATGGGGTAAAATAAAAGGCCAAATTGCCAGTGAAAGAGACACCAGTACAGTGAAATTCAGAAGAGGGAATAGGAGAAGCACTTACAGCTTTCTCATTGAAGCTGCTGTCTTCCCAACTCTAACGGATCTCTGTTCCAGGTAAGATTGAGGCAGGGTGGGAAGGGATTTATAAGGGTCGCTTATTTTAGTCTGAAATGACCATCGCATGATAGACTGCAGCTGATCACTGGCACACACGCTCAGATGAAATCCTAACGTTATCAGGCAGCAGGGCGCCCCTGAGGTGCCTGCTGCGCCAGCTCTGCGTTGAATTCGGTTCCAGCAGAAGGAGAGCCTAGGCTGAGCCTGGAATGTTTTAAGATTGTTATTTCTTTCTTGACACTGAAAGTACCTTTATCTTGGATAAAACTCACTTAGTAAAGCTCAGACTCCATTTCTTTCTTTATTGCAAACGTCTACAGTGCAAAGTAAAAAGAAGTTAGGCAACTTGAGGTCTGTAAAAAGAGGCAACAAGTTATTGTAATTCAGGAGCTTATCAAATCTTTGTGGAGCCACTTTTTCTGAGTCAGTCATTGAATGATTTCCATTTTAGAGAATTATGTCTTATGTTATAAAATTGTACAGACTATCCTTGTCAGCAGCCCCTGTAGGCCATTGTTGTAAGAGAAAATGGGTCCTAATCTAGAGATAGCTAATATTATATTGTATGTTAACTATCCTAATCGTAGAAAACATGAATATAACATTATATATTAGCTATTTTAATTTTTTTAAAGGCAGGGTTATTCATTGCAGCATTGTTTGTAATTTTTTTTAAATTAGAAGCTATTTAAATGCACTTGCATAAAAGAGTGAATATATTATGGTATATGTTCCTAATGGTGTAGGCACCAACCAAATAGAATGTGAAAAAAAAAATTTTTTTTTAATTGGGGAATTGGGGGATGGGAACAGCGCTGGGGAATTGGGGGAAGGGGAACAGACAAGTTGCTGTCCTTTTGTTCTTCAGTCTAGTTGTGGAGGACGTCGCTTCACTGGCCCAAGTTGGCACCATCATTACGCTCTTCCCGGGCGAGGCAGATCAGTCGCTGGCTTCTGGACGGCCGCTCACTGTGGCTGCTGGCTGCTCACGCTGGCTGCTGACTACACACGGTAGCCCATGGCAACACACTGCCACAGGGGCTGCAGCCTACGCCGTCGCCGGCGACTCATGGCAGCCCAGCTCCAGGTCGAGCTGTCGCTCAGCATCTTAGCTGTAGAGGGCAGTGTCACTGGCCCTCATATGTGGGATCCGAACCGGGGCCCTCTGGCGTCCCAAGCCAGCTCCTAACCAACGCACCACTCGGCAGGCCCTGAAAATTTTTTATGAACTGATATGGAGTGATTTCCAAATACCTGTACCACGTGATCTTTCATGTTAGAAAATGTGCATAAGAAAACATACAAATATCTGCTCAATTGTGAAAAAGATATCTAGAAAGTATAAACCAGAAACTAAGTAGAATGAAGACTTACAGAAGATGGGTGAGAATGGGTAGTAAAAATAGAAAGAAAGGTAAACTGAGAATGTGGTGGTAAGATGAAAGAGAAGTGACATTTCTCTGAAGATACCTTTTTGGAAAGCTGACTCAGAAATAGGTCATGTTTCACATACTCAAAAAAATAAATACATACTTAAAATCAAGCAAGATTTGGGGGAGGCTGAAATGAAACAAAAACAATAACAAATGAACCTAATTTCATTACAAATGAATAATTTCACCACACTGAAGAGCATGAGGAAGAAAAGAACACATCTAAGAAACTTTGGCATACACTGTTCTGGCTGTGTACATAAGGCTAAAGACACAGTGAACTGTACACTAATAATGCACTCTAGTTAATTTATTTATCACAGGAGCATAAATTACAAATTTTGAAACTATTTACTTCATATGTATACTAATATTGAGCAAATACGTAATATAAATAATAAGAGCCAGGACTCTCAGAGTAAGAGAAAGGAGTAAAATAGAGAAAGGAGAAAAGCTTGAATAAACCCTGTTATGTTAGATTGGAATTGGAAATGTCAGCAGGAAACCAAGGTTATCTACAGAAATGGGTAGATAAAGAACTAAATATAGATGTGTGTACACATGTGCTAATATACATACAGATATTTCTTAACTTCACCCCTGAGAGGCCTGAAAGCAATGCACATACCTAGAGTGATATCTTGGCATCTAAGTTCTGTTACCCAAAGAAAAGAATCAGGGCTTCTGAGAGAAATGGTCGATTCTAGAGCCGAATCAAGGAAAATGCAAGATGGAATACTTTCTGGTGCCAGAAAGGAAGGACGTGCTCAGATGATGATGGGAGCATGCCAAAAAGACACAGGAGCCAGCCTGAAGGAGCCCTCAATGAACAAATCTGGGGCAAATGGAGCAACAAAATACATAATGAGAGCAAAGTATTAAACCCCATAGAATAAATATCTATGAATCTATACTGATACAACTAAGTAATTGAATGAATAAGTGAATAAATGAAGAGGGACAGTGCTTGATTAAAGTAGAGCTCAGTTTAAAAGATATTGAAGGAACAGTGAAAATACAAATTGACCTATAGGCAAACACTACTGTAATAATTACTACAAGGAAGAATCATCATCAGTAAATGCTAAAATTAGCATTAAATTGTTATAAAACTATGATGAGAATATATTTGCATAGTCTCAATAATATGTCCCCAATGGTACTCTCTAATTACAAGGAGGTAAATAGTAACTTTACAATGGAGAATCTGGAAGACACAACCTTATTCAAGTTATTAAAGTTAGACTAATAGCATCAGAGTAAGTTGTATTGACGTGACAAAATCCCTTGATGCAGTGCTCTGAGACTGGCAGAACATCACTTTGATGGCATTCTTGCCAAAAATGCATAACCTCAATGTAATTATGAGGAACCATCAGAAAAACCCAAATTGTGGGATATTCTATAAACTGACCAGCCAGTTCTGTTCCAAAATGTCAAGATCACAAAAGACAAAATAAAAAATGAAGAACTATCAAAGCTGATAGAAGACCAAGGAAATATAACGACTGCAATGAGAGATCCTGGACTGGATCGTGGATCAGAAAAGGGCATTAGTGGGAAAGCTGGTGAAATGAGAACAAGGTGTGTAGATTAGTTAATAGCATTGTATCAATGTTAAAATCCTGTATAAATAATTGTTCTACAGTTATATAAGATATTAATATTAGGGGAAATGGAAATTGGTACATGGAAACACTCTGTTCCTATTCTACAACTTTTTTGTAAGTCTAAATTTTTTCAAAGTCAAGTTATTTTTAAAGAGAACCAGTGGACTAGCTCATAGGACAGTCTTAAGGGGACACATAACTTTTTTAAACACATAGGAAAGAAAGTTCAAGGACAGAAAATAAAATTTTAGTCCATATTGTAAATTCTTGCTCAGCTACCTGACAAGAAATTGCTTTCCATTCCAACTTTTCCCTTGCAGACAAGGTCACACCCTGGACATGGCCTCCAAGATCCACATGCCAGGCCCAATGTGCCTCATTGAGAACACTAAAGGGCAACTGGTGGTTAATCCAGAAGCTTTGAAGATCCTGTCTGCCATTGAGCAGCCTCTTGTCGTGGTGGCTATTGTGGGTCTCTACCGCACAGGCAAATCCTACCTGATGAACAAGCTGGCTGGGAAGACCAAGGGTGAGTGGCACCAGCAAAGCTCTGCTGAGTCCTTTCTGTCCACCCACGCTCCCAGCGTTGAGTATGGTGATGTGAGGAGAGAAAGTTAGAGATGGGGAGGAATATTGAAACCTAACTTGGAATTCACTGATTACACTCCTTTCATTTGCTCTTTTCTGGAGGATAAGAGTCAACTCGCTCTTTTTTCCCTGCTTTCCCTCCATTTTCCCTTTTAAAGTATAAATGTACCATTTTGGAAGGAATAAGGTAGTAAATAAGATAATTACTATACATAATAATAAACCATAAAACATTTACTAAAATGTTTGGATATTAATATCTAGCTTGCACTGTTCTTTATTATTCTTTTGTATCATTGATTTTCCTCTTGTTTTCTTGTCTTTTATTAAGCTTGCACTGATCTTTAAGGTGAAATAAATGTTTCACTTTGTATTAGATATTCTAATTACCCTATTTTTCTGGTTGTAATTAAAATTAACACTGATTATGGTTTCATTTATGTGTTTTAACTTTGATTTCATTAAGTTTTATCTCAATTTCCAGAACCATCTGATATTAAAACTTCAAGTCCTCTTATCTCCTCTCCCCAGGCTTCTCTCTGGGCTACACGGTACAGTCTCACACCAAGGGATCTGGATGTGCTGTGTGCCTCACCCTGAGAAGCCAAGCCACACCCTTGTTCTGCTTGACACTGAGGGCCTGGGGGATGTAGAGAAGGTAAAAAATAAATCTTTTAAATCCTATTTGTGTCAGATCAGTAGCCCTCCTTATGCTATCCCTCCCCACTGCTTGACTTATGCTTCTAACCTATCATATTAAAGTATTATCCTTTTTATTTACTTAGTAGTGGTCAATATTTGACCTTAGATCCAATTTTAAGCCAACCGAATTGAGCTTTATGTAAAGAAAATAAACATAACATATGATCATTAGAAACTAATTTAAGAGTTGTTGCATACCTCAAACGCTGAAATCCACCTGACCACATATATAAGCATTGAGAATGAACAGTAAGGTCAGTTGATAGGTTATACAACCCATAAAATAATGGCTAATGACACTTATAATCCTTTTTCTTTAATATCACAGGAAAATGTTTTGATGAGGCTGCTAAAGGTGCCTCTAAGCCTGGCTAGATATTTTGCAAACATGTCTTACTTTTCACAATTGGAATCCAGAAAGATGGGAAGAGTGGTTATCCATAGCAGTACTATTTGTTAGAAGTATAAAGTATAATATCTAATGCCAACAGCTTAGTTCATAAAGAATTATACATTATTAAAAAGTTGCTGGGCTTAATATTTTACATCACTGCATATAATCCTGAAATAAAATCTATGACATTGATATAATTTCCCGTTTTACCAGCAAGGAAACCTCAATTCAAAAAGGCTGCATGTCACAAAGCCACAAAGTGGTGGAGCCAGGAATGTCACCCAGGCCTGCCTAACTCCAACAGTTTTGCTCTAAATCAGGGGTCAGCAAACTGCAGCTTGCGAGCCACTTGTGGCCCTGCAGTAAAATTGAAAATGAAAAACTATAAGTTTCATTTATAAAATTTAAAAAAGTATTATTCACATAATGGTGATTTCATTTGTGTCAAGACGCAAAATATATTTTTGGGTCTTGAATAATTTTTAAATTGTTGTGAGGGACAGGATTGGCCCTTCCTTCTCAAAAGTTTGCCAACCTCTGCTGCTCTAAACTATTCCTGAAATTAAAGAATTGAAAAAAGAAGTGTCATATGAAATAGTGTCTTTACTTCATGAATCATTCTTTGAAGCAGGAAAAATAGGGGAAAGGAGAATCAGATAATCACAACCAGAAATGCATATATATATATATATATATATATATATATATATATATATATATATATTTAAATCAACACCTCTTCTTAAGGATACTCTAGAATCTCACAGCAAGACGAGGGGTCAGGTCTTGTTTATATGCCACAGTCTCTACAGGAGAAGCATTCCCCAGTAGTCTGTGTGTGGCTAACATTCTCATGGCTTCCTGTACCATATGTGTTATTTTGTCATTTCACAGACCTGTTTGGTAGCAAAACGAGATGACTTTTGTAAGCAGAACGTGAAAGTATCATCAGATTCTTGCATGGCCTTACTTCAAGATATTTTCAATCCCCCAGAAGAAGATGTGAATGAAGCAAGGGACAGTTTCTAAAACGGGAGGCTATTATCTCTTTATTCAGAAGGAACACAAGCTGATAAATAAGTACTACCAGGTGCCCAGAAAGGGGATACAGGTAAACTACCTACTGAGTTCCATCTCTGGGGACTTGCTGAGGTGACTTTCAAGCTGCCGCAGAAACAACTAAAATAGTACATAGTGCCCCTGCCTTTCATTTATCTACTCACTGATTTATTCAGTAAGGGAGCCTAATGGGATGTAGAGCATGTTGTTTCTTGGAAGCGCAGATGGAGCCCTCCAAAAAATGTTTTTAGAGTTCATTCGTTAATTTAGTCATCCAATGATTTAACAATTATGTATGTAAGCCTAACTATATGTCAGGTCTTGTCAAGTTTCTGGGGTGCAGGCAATTAAAAAAAAAAGACAAACAACAAGTCCTCTCAAAGTATTTACCAGCAATAATAATAATACCAACAAAAATAACAAGTTAACACATCTAGAGCTTTTCGTGTTTCAGGAAATGAATGGGCTTAACTCATTCAATCCTCACAAGAATGCTATGAAGTACATGTAATTAATATCCCCATTTTATAAATATGAAAATTGAGACAGAGAGAAGTAAAAGAGCTCACACTGAAACAACACAGGTGATGACTGGTAAAGTGGAATGCCATTCCAGATAGCAGACTGTGCTCTTAACTGTTCCTTGTGCTGGTGTGCTCAGATTATATCAGATTATATCAGTTAGAATTAGGCTTGGGTATATATTATTTTTTTTAATGGTGGCTTTAAAAAGACAAAAGTTTCTTTCTCTCTTGTTTACAAGAAGTGAGGAAGAGGGAATCCAGACTGATATGACAACCCCGTAATAATATTGTTCTCAGGCCTCTTTCTTCATTCTGCTCTAGCACCTTAGCACATAGCCTCCCTTTTCAAGGTCAATTTATAGTCTAAGATGGCTGCTAGAGTTTCACCTATTAGTTCCATATTATATGTGGAAAGAAAAGGGAACAACGGAAGAGTAAAAGACCTTTGGGTCAACTCTCTTTAAGTTGAATTCCAAGAAGTACTATACAACACTTCTGCTTAAGTGTTGTTGGCCAGAACTTAATCATATGGGTATCCCAGTTACCAGGGATGTTGCATAGAAAACACAAAATTTTATCATGGTCCACAATGTGCCCATGTGGAAAAAGTTCAGAGTTCTAATACTAAGGACAAAGACAAGAATAATATTAAAATAACTCTAGCAGTCACTATCACAGTGACAAAAAGTGCCCTGAAGAACAAAGTAGGTTATAGGTATAGAAGAGGGAGGAAATGTGATACTCTTTTATATGTATGATTTACAGAAGGCCTTTCTGATGAAGTAATGTTTCAGCAGAGTCTTCAAAGGAGGAATTGAGTGAGGTGAATTGGTATCTAGGAGAAGAAAATTTCAAACATTGGAAAAGTACCAAAAAAGAAATTGGTTTATGTTCCAGGAATAGCAAGAAATATGGCAGGTGGGCAGTGAGCAAAGGAGGAGGTGGCGGGAGATGACGTCAGATAGGTGTTCAGAGGCCAGAGGCCAGACAAGGTAGTGCCTTGGAAGTCACTGAAAAAGTTTGAATTTTATTTAGAAAGAATAGGAAAATCAGTAGAGGATTTGGTTCATAAGAGTGAAGGGATCTTTTAAAAAATCATATAGCATAACATTAGCCGCTCTGAGAAAAATGGAGTGTAGTAGACCAAGAATGAAAGTAGGAAGACCAGTTATGAATCTAATGCAATCATCCAGGCAAGAAGTAATGATATCTTGGGCCAGGGCATTTGGGAGGATCAGATGACAAATGATGGGCTCTGGTTGGTTGTACTTTGAAGACAGAGCAAACATTATTAGCTGACGAATACATGTGGGATGTGTAAGAAAAAAAGATAACAAGGATAACATAAGGTTTTTAACCCATACAGTCAGAAAATCAGAGTTACCAAATTAAATAGCTAAAATTGGGGGGATTAGAAATGATACAGATTTGAGGGGGATCCAGAGTTGGGTTGTAGGCAAGTTTAGTTTGAAATACTATTTGAACTCTAAAATGATTTTTACATGGGTGATAAAATTAAATTGAATTAACAGATGTGTCTTTGAGCTTTGCTTAAACCCATAATCCCTATTTCCTAATTCTAACTTCCTCTGTATCACTAGACAGAAGAGACACTGAGGAAATACCTGGAGTCCAAGCAGGATGTGGCTGATGCACTTCTACAGACTAATCAGTCACTCATAGAAAAGGAAAAAGAGATAGAAGGTGAGAACAGCTGAAAACACTCTATAATGTTGGGAAGCCTTAGAAATGTTAATATAAGCCACATTAGTCCACCAGAAATCATTAATGAAGAACAAAGAATAGCAAGCACAGTTCATAGTTCAAGGGGATTTTTTTTCTTAACTGGAATTTACAATCATCTGCCTTTTGGTTACTCAATGCAAAATTATTACAAACAGTTTTCTCCATGAAATAAGAATAAAACAAAAAAGGGAAGCGAAAGGCAAAATAAGGCTATCATGTTTCTCTACTTATTTTTCTTCGTCAGTGGAACGTATGAAGGCTGAATCTGCAAAAGCTGCAAAAAAAATGTTGGAGGAAATGCAAGAGAAGAATGAACAGATGATGGAAGAGACAGAAAAGAGTCATCAGGAACATGTGAAACAGCTGACTGAGAAGATGAAGGACAGGACCCAGCTCATGGCAGAGCAACTGAGGATTCTACAACTTAAACTTCAGGTTTTTGATTGAGTCATTGCCATTTCATCTTCCACTTGGGCTGAATCAAAAACACTGCTTACAAGTTAGAGCATCATGTCAGGTTAAGGACTATGCTAGCAAAAACCCTAGTAGACATTTCATTCTATCTTCTACCTGTGACCATCTCTGGTTACTAAAGACTATTTACTTGCAGGATAAAATATCATGGAACCCTTCATTATTAAACCACTAGCTATTAAATCACAGTAGCTATTGATTGCCGAGCACTGCACAATGGCTGTATAGACAGTCTGTGGTTAAGTCCTAATATTATATTATAGGTACTATTATGTTCTCATTTTTCAAATGAGAAAATTATAGTTTCATGAGAGATAAGCAATGTTTTTGGGTCCCACCTTATGGAAAGTTATCTAGACTGTCCTACTGAGAGGATTCCAAGTGATTTTGTTTCTGCCATACCTGGTATAACTTCATCTCTGCAGGCACCCTGAAGAATAGGAAGATGCCATAATCGTCTATATAATTAACCACATAATTAAATACCCAGGTTGCCTGCACCTTCCTGTTCTCCAGACTCTACCCTAAGTCTACGTTGAATCTAAATACCCACCCAGAAACACAATATAGGCCAGTACAGGCCCTGAACTCTTCAAATTTGCCACCACAGTTGGAAGACTTGTACTAAGTTCCCTAATCAAACATCAGCCATGATTCTGAATCAGGCAGTAACCTTCCTACTGGAATGCACCCATCTTCCATACCTTCTTCGGTATATTTTTGAGAGTCCACACTACTTTGATCAGAGTTGAAGGAAAAAAAAATGATAGTTTTTCCAGAAAGACTGTGCTACATGTGGGTGAAGAGGGCCAAGAATATGATTCTGGGTCACTAATATTTTAAAACTATAAGTGAAGAACATTCCTGCAGCTAAAAAAAAAAAAAAAAAAAGCCCCGAAAAAAATATTAGCAGGCATAGGAAATTCGAAAGAGTGATAACAGTTGAAGTTTAAGGGAGGTAAGGATTTCCAAAATAACTTTCAAAAACTCATGAGGGATTAATGTAGGTATTGAGAGGGGAAATAATTTTGAAAATGTGGGAAATGTTTCAAGTTTTGTGAGTTTGGTCTCCACTTTCTCTTTTAGGAACAGGACCGGCTTCTCAAGGAGGGATTCCAGGAAGAGAGCAAGAAACTTCAAAATGAGATGAAAGCCATTCAGAGAAGCAGAGGATTTTTCCCAATATGTAACATACTCTAAAAATCCAAGGAACATAATTTCCTAACTAGCTCTCCTCCCCTCCGCTAGGAAGGAGTTAAAAGAGCAACTTCATAACATTAAACAATTGCCACTAAAATAAAGTTAAAATCATGATGCTTGTGTTTCTGTTGAGCCATAAAGTTTGCAAAGATGAAATAAACTGTGAAGGCAATGTTTTGCCTACAGAGTGGTTCAATTCATGATTAATCATAGTAATAATGATTAGTACGATTCTTAACTGGATACTATATTTGAAATCACGCATATTGACTCTACAGACACTTTAAAATGTATAATGGGATGTATTTTACAATGGGGAGGTAACAGATAGGGTTCTGTTTAGGATAGTCTTGCTTTCCCTTATGTATACCAACCACCTTCTGGATACCTTCAGTCCTTTCTATCACTCAAGGGTGTACTTTGGACTTGGAATAGGGTTGGAGTGTTGTGAACATAGAGCAATTCTGATGGAAGTGAACAAGCCATGGAGCATGATTGAGCTCAGTCCTGCCACGTGGTCATTGGCTTCTGGGCTGGCTGCAAATGAGGGAGATCTGGGACAACTGACTGCTAGGTGCAGACAGTGTACAGTTCTTGAGTGAGTGGTGGCTGCACGGTCTATGGGCACTGATGGGATTCCAGGATACTGGTAGGGGAATTGCTTGTCTTTGTGCAAAATGGATATCTGTGTGAATGTTCCACCTCCTATGTCTATAAAATCCCTCTAGGTAACTACTGCCCCTTCCACAGGCCACACTATCTCTCTCCACTATTATCTTTTCCTTAGTCTTTTCCTCCCACAACTCAGAGAGTAACTTCTACAGTGATAGGAAGGGAAGTTTTAACTCAAACTTGAAGTAAATTTTTTTCCATTCCTCTGAGAACCATGGTTAACTATAATCCTACAAAACCATTTCACTCTGCCCCTTTGCTATTGTGTTGGAATAACATTTTGAGGGGCAAAAAATGAAACTTGACCCTCAAGTTACACCATATGCGAAAATAAATTTAAGATAAATCACAGTCCTAAATGTAAAAACTAATATAGTAAAGCTTCTAAAAGAAAACATAGGAAAAAATCTTTATAACCTGGGGGTAGGTAAAGGTTTCTTAAATAGGATATAAAATATCATGCACCATATATAAAAAATTTATTAAATTTGACTTCATCAGAATTAAAATATTCCATGGCTATAATAAATAAGACAAGAGATAATAAATGCTGGCGAGCATATAGAGAAAAGGGAAACCTAGTGCATTGTTGGTGGGACTGTAATAGATGCAGCCGTTATGAAAAACATTATGGAGTTTCCTCAAAAATTGAAAATAGAACTACCATATGATTCCACAATTCCACTTTTGGATATATATCTGAAGAAAACAAAAACACTAACTTGAAAAAATACATGTACCCCCAAGTTCATCAAGCATTGTTTACAATAGCCAAGATATGGAAACACCCATATCTATGGTCCATTAACAACTAAATAGGTAACGAAAATGTGATTATATATATTTTTTTTTTCAGCCATAAAAAAAAATTTTTTGCCATTTGCAACAACATGGATGGACCTTGAGAGCATATACTAAATAAAGTAAGTCAGACAAAGAAAGACAAATACCATATGATCTCACATATATGAAATAAAAAAAAGAAAAACAAGCCCAATGATAAAGAGAACAGATGGTGGTTTCTAGAGGCAGGGGGGTAGAGAGTGGAAAAAATGGGTAAAGGGAGTCAAAAAGTACAAACTTCCAGTTATACAATAAATAAATCATAAGGATGTAATGTACAGCATGGCAACTATAGTGAACTATATTACACTGCATATTTTAAAGTTGTTCAGAAAGCTTAAAAGTTCTCATCACAAGAAAAAACATTCTGTAGCTATGTATGGTGATGAATATTAACTAGACATTGTGGTGATCATTGTGCAATATATCCAAATATCAAATCATTATGTTGTACACCTAAAACTAATATAATGTTGTGTGTCAATTATACCTCAATAAAAAAGAATTAAACTATTCTACTCATTAAAATAAGTCATAACAATTGACTTGTTTGTGACAGTTAACAAAGGAGAAAGGCCACCAACTAGGAGAAAATATTCACAATGAAAATATCAATCAAAGAACTCATATCCAGAATATATAACAAATTCCCTTAATCAAACTTATGGGCTGAAACTTTGTACCCTTTAATTAATACCTCCCCATAGGTAGATGACTCGATTAACAAACTGTGGTACATTTATACAATGGAGTATTACTCAGCCATAAAGAAGAATGAAATCTTACCATTTGCAACAATATGGATGGACCTGGAGAACATTATGCTAAGTGAAATAAGTCAGATGAAGAAAGACAAATACCATATGATCTCACTTACATGTGGAATCTAAAGAATAGAAAAAATGAACAAACTAACACGTCCCCATTAACCCTCTAGTCCCTGTCAACCACTAATCTACTCTGCTTCATTTAGTTGGATTGTTTGTTTCCTTATATAAGTGGTATCATGTAGTCTGTATGTCTGACTTACTTTAATTAGCATAATGTATTCCAGGCACATATTGTCACAAATTGCAGGATTTCTTTCCTTTTTAAGGCTGAATTATATTCTATTGTATGTAAATACCAGGTTTTCATCGTCTAGTCATCCTTCAAAGGATATTTAGCTTGCTTCCATATGTTGGTCATTGTACATAATGCTGTGGCGAACATCGGAGTGCAGATATCTCTGATCGTGTTTTCATTTTCTTTGGGTATATACCAAGAAGCAAGGTTGCTGGGTCATACGGTAGTTCTTATTTTTTAAATTTCTTGAGGAATCTTCATACTGTTTTCCATAGTGGCTGCACAAATTTACATTCCCACCAACAGTGTACAAGGGTTTCCTTTTCTCAACATTCTTGCCAGCATTTGTTTTCTTTTGTCTTTGTTTTTTAATACACATTCTGACAGGTGTGAAGTGATATCTAATTGTGGTTTTCATTTATATTTCCCTGATGATTAGTGATGTTGAGTACTTTTTCATATACCTGTTGATCATGTGTATGTTTTCATTGGAGAAATGTCTATTCAGTTACTTATCTTTTTAAATTGGATTATATATTTTTTGCTATTGAGTTGTAGAAGTTGTGTGTGTGTGTGTGTGTGTGTGTGTGTGTATTTAAATTTACTGGGGAAAGTGTGTTTTTCTAGGACCCATCAGCTCCAAGTCAAGTAGTTGTCTTCAATCTAGCTGTGGAGGGTGCAACTCAGTGGTCCATGTAGGGATCGAACCGGCAAACTTGGTGTTATGAGCCTGCGCTCTAACCACCTGAGCTAACTAGCTGCCTCTCTGTATATATTTTGAATATGAATCCTTTATTAGATATATGGTTTGCAAATATTTTCTCCCATTCCATAGCCTGTATCTTCATTTATTTATCCTTTGGTGTGAAAAAGCTTTTTTTTATTTAACCCTAATTGTCTGCTTTGCTTTTATTGCCTGTGTTTTTGGTATCAAATCCAAAAATAAAAAATAAAAATCTTTGCCAAGGCCAATTTCTAGAAGTTTTCTCCCTATGTTTTTCCTCTACCCTGTTTCTCTGAAAAATAAGCCCTTGCATGATTTTAAGTGCCAAAATATGACACCTTGGCATACTGGATATTTTAAGCTGAAGGAGTTGATGGAAAAGGCACCCTTCTCCCTGAAACAGGTCATAAAACCCTCATGTGAGGTGTGAGTGCCCTCCATATCCTGGAGGAATTATGCAAGGGCTTCTTCTCTGGCTGGGTCTTATTTTCCAGGAAACACGGTAGCAGTTTTAGGATTTAAGTCATATGTTAAAGTATTTAATCCATTTTGAGTTGATATTTGTGCATAGTATAAGAGTCCAATTTTATTCTTTTACCTGTGGATATCCAATTTTCCCAGCACCATTTGCTGAAGAGGCTGTACTTTCCCCATTCTGTATTCTTGGCACCTTGTCAAAGATCAGTTGACCATGTACGTATGGGTTTATTTCTGGGCTCTCCTTTCTGCTCCATTGGTCTATACATTTGCTTTTATGCCAGCACAATACTGTTTTGATTACCATAGATTTTCTAATATACTTTGAAATCAGGAAGTGTGATGCCTCCAGCTTTGGTTTTCTTTCTCCAGATTCCTTTTACCTTTGTGGTTAAATACAAATTTTAGGATTGTTTATTCTTTTTCTGTGAAAAATGACATTAGAATTTTGAGAGGGATTGAACTGAATCTGTAGATCCCTTTGGGTAGTATGGACATTTTAACAATATTTATTCTTCCAATCCATGAAAATGGAGTATCTTTCCATTTCTTTGTGTCTTCAATTTCTTTCATCAACGTCTTATAGTTTTCAGTGTACAGGTCTTTCACTTCCTTGGTTAAATTTATTCCAATGTTGTTTATTCTTTTTGGTACTATTGTAAATGGGGTCATTTTCTTAATTTCTCAGTCTGATGATTCATTGTTAGTGTATAGAAAGGCAATTGATTTTTGTATGTTGATTTTGTATCCTGCAAATTTATTGAATTGATTATTAGCTCTAACCATTTTTTTTGTTGTTGAGTCTAGGGTTTTCTACATATATTCCCATGGGCTTCCATTCTCTTACCTGGTAATTCACATTCAGAGCTCTCTTTCATGTGCTAGTTCACGATGGACTTACTTTGCTAGGGTCACCTATTCAAACAAAAGCATTTCTCTGACTGAAACATGACATCTAAACAGTATGCTTTCCCCATAGGGAAAGTATAAGAAGAAATAGTTTCTAAGACTTTCCTGTTACATTTGAGTGTTTTTCAAGAGTTAGCTAAGACCATGCTGAGTCATTGACTGATTCTTTCCAGCATGACTTGTGAAGTCATGGAAAGTTGGTTTCTCAATTTGGGGATGGTAATACAATTTGAGATAGAGCTGGATATAAAGCCTCCCATAACCCCAATGTTTAAATGCGAGGCTATCCAAACAACAATTTTGAGTGCAGTACATTTTACTGAAGATGTAAGTGGGGGAAGATCTCTTTTTTCTAGGTGTTTTTTTTTCCTAGCACAATTTTGAGGGGAACCACAAACCATTAACTCCACAGTAACCCAGCCCAGCCTTTTTCTACCTTGCTGCCTTTCGTCTCTCCTCTACAGTGCTCTGCTTTCTTTCTTCTATTGACTACTTTGCTTTTAAAAAACAAACAAAATTTGTCTAGCAAAGAAATTTAAGTTGTTCTTTATTGTTTAGGTTTCAATGATATTTAGATTCTGAGAGTTACCCCTGTTCTCCAATAGGCATTTCAAAGTATTTTTAGATGCATACACATTTCTCTCACTATCAAGAATTTTGGGATCATATAGTAAAATAATAAACTTTGTTTTACCTTTTTGTACGTTATCCCAGTAGCTACAACTGAAGAGGAGGCTGTATGTATAAACTGTGAGAGTTGCAAATAGTGCACAGGCAACATGGCTATGGAGACTCTGTGGCAAAATATGACACAAAGAGAAAGAAACATGTAGCTGAAATTAAATTAGGCAATTTTGAGGGATCTACAGTTTGGGTGAAATTCCAGGTGAGCAACAGCTATACGTGGCATGTAGTTATTTGGTCCATGAAATGGTTTTAGCACCCAGTGGAAGGATGTCAGGTCTGGAGTCACCTTCAGGAAAAGTATTCAGTTCTTAAACGCTTTTCATGCAATCTACTATAAATTTAGATTTTTAAAAATCATATTGTTGTTCTTCTACAACTGAAAAGAAGCAGATTTCCTGGAAATTATCATATTATAAGAGTATTCTTCATTGCTTTCAGTTTCACTCAGAATTACAATGAAAGAAGAAAAAAACATTTCAAAAAGTCTGGAAATAAGATTTGGATTTTGGCTGGAAAACTTTTATACAAAGCCATTTTATTTTTATTTTTATTTATTTTTTTAAGATTTTATTGGGGAGTTGGGGGAGGGGAACAGCTCTGGGGAATCAGGGAAAGGGGAACAGACAAGTTACTGTCCTTTTGTTCTTCAGTCTAGTTGTGGAGGACGTTGCTTCACTGGCCCTTGTTGGTATTAGCATTGCACTCTTCCCAGGTGAGGCAGATTGATCGCTGATCCTTGCATGGCTGCTCACAGGGGCTCTTGGCAGCTTACGCTGGCTGCCGGTAGGCTGCCAGCCACTCACGGTAGATCATGGCAGCCCAGTGCAGCAGGGGCTGCACCCTAATCCGTTAGCAGCGACTCAGGGCGGCCCAGCTCCAGGTCAAGCTGTTGTTCACCATCTTAGCTATAGAGGGCAGTGTCACTGGCCCTCATGTGGGATCTGAACCGGGGCCCTGCTGCTCAGAGCTGGCGTCCCAAGCCAGCTCTTAACCAACACGTGACTCGGCCGGTCCTACAAAGCCATTTTAAAACAAAATGTTGAAAGTGTGTGTGATTTGGAGGAAGCAAGTCGGGGAACATATTTCAGAGTATCAACACATTTGTTTTGTTGTTTTTAGGAGCAAGTACAAGGCAGTGAGGTTTTTAAAAAATCTTCTACAAACAGGCTGGTCATTTTAGAAAGCTGCAGGTGAACCTTTGCCAAAGCTGATCTCATGGTCAAAATGTTACTGGTCCAAAATCAGTGCACCTGACGCTTCAAAAGGCCAAAAACAAGATGAAGTCAGAAAGACCAAGCATTTCACTCTGTTACTAAAGAAGTCATCATGTTTTCTCCTCTCTAGATCATTCTCAATACATTAGTCACAGTAGTTAAAAAAAATGACTGTGATAAATTACATATAACATAAAATTTATCATTTTAATCATTTTAAAGTGTACAATTCTCTGGCATTAAGTAAATTCACAATGTTTGCAACCATTTCCACTCTGTAGTTCTAGAGCTTTTTTATCATTGAATAGAAATCCCAAATCCATTAAGCAGTTACTCCACATTCTCCCCTTCCCCCAGCCTCTGGGAAACATTAATCTGTGTTCTGTATCTATGAATTTGTCTCTTCTGGATATTTCATATAAATGAAGTTTTACAATATGTGGCCTCTCTTTGTCTTCACATGGGATAGTGTGTTTTAGGTTCATCAGTGTTTAATATTTATTAGTATTTAATTTAATTAATTTTTTGCCAAATAACACTATATTTTATGAATATAGTTCACTTACCCATTTTTCAGTTGATGGGTATTTGGGGTGTTTCCACTCTTTAGCCATTATGAATAATGGTGCTGCCGTGGACAGTTTTAGAAAAGTTTTTTGTGTAGATATGTTTTCATTTCTCTTGGTACACATCTAGGATTGGAACTGCTGGATCATAAGGAAATTCCCATTTAACCGTTAGGGGAATTCCCAGAACACGTTTTAAAGTAATTTTACCATTATACATCCCCACTAGCAGTCTGTAAGCGCTCTAATTACAACACATCCTCACCAACACTTATTTTTTTCCATCTTTTTGAGTATAGCTATCCTGGTAGTAGAAAAGTATTATTGCATTGTAGTTTAAATTTGCAATTCACTAATGGCTAGTAACATTAAACATCTTTTCATGTGCTGTTTGGCAACTTGTGCACGTTATTTGGAAATTGTTTTGTTTATATTCTTTGCTCATTTTTAAATTGGGTTATTGGGTTTTTGTATTATTGAGTTTTGAGTCCTTTACATATTTAGGTAGAAGGCTCTTACCAAATATATAATTTCCAAAATTTTTCTTTCATTCTGTTGTTGTCTTTTCACTTCCTTGATGGTATCCTTTGAAGCACAAACATTTTTAGTTTTGATAATATTGGATTTATTTATTTATTTATTTATTATTGTGCTTTTGATGTCATGTCTAATGCATCATGTCTATTGCCTAATCCAAGACATGAAGATTTACCTGTATGTTTTCTTCCAATATTTTAATAGTTTTAGCCCTTGCAATTTTGTCTTTGGCCCATTTTGAGTTATTTTTTGTATACAGTGTGAGGTAAGGGTTCAAATTCATTCTTTTGCATTTGTTAGTTTCCTAGGACTACTATAAAAAAATGACTGCCTACTTGGTGATTTAAAAGAACAGGATTTATCCTCTGACAGTTCTAGATGCTAGAAATCCAAAGTCAAGCTGTCACCAAGGCTATCTTCCCTCCAGAAGCTCTAGGAGATATTCTGTTTCAGGTCTCTGTCAGCTTCTGGTGGCTACCAGTATTCCTTGGTTTGTGGCTGTTTAATCTGTTTCCACCTTTACGTGGTTACCTACTTTGTGTCTGTGTCTTTTCTTCCGTCTCTCGTAATGACACTTACTGTATTTATTGCCAACCCATGCAAATTAGGATAATCTTATCACAAGGTCATTAATTTAATTCTATCTGCAAAGACCCATATCCCAAATAAGGTCATATCCAAGTGTTCAAATATGAACAGACTTTAGGGTGGAACCACCATTAAACTCATTAAACTATAGCTGGATTATATTATATTTGTCCTTTTGCTTTTTGTTTTCTAATTTCTCACCTATTTCTTGTTCTTTTAGCTCTCTGTTATTGTGTTCTTTAGTATGACATGAATACTTTTTAGTTTAATATTTTAATTTCACTAATGATGACCTTACCACATTTTAATGACTCTTTCACTATATTTTTAGTTATTTTCTTAGTGATTCCTCTAAGCTTACAATATACATTTTAACTTATATGGGAACCAACCGGGGCCCTGCTTCTGAGAGCTGGCATCCCAAGCCAACTCCTAACCAATGTGCTACTTCGCCGGCCCACCTCCATACTGTTTTCCATAGTAACTGCACCAATCTGCAATCCCACTAACAGTGCACTAGGGTTCCCTTTTCTCCACATCCTCACCAGCACTTGCTGTTTGTTGATTTATTGATGACAGACATTCTGACAGGAGTGAGGTAGTATCTCAATGTAGTTTTTATTTGCATTTCTCTGATGATTAGTGATGTTGAGCATCTTTTGATATGTCTACTTGCCATCTGTATGTCCTCTTTGAAGACATGTCTATTCAAGTCCTCTGCCAATTTTTAATTGGATTGTTTGTTTCTGTGATGTTGAAGTGCATGGGTTTTTTATAAATTTTAGATATTAACCCCTTGTTAGGTGTATCTTTGGCAAATATCTTCTCCCATTCAGTAGGCTGTCTTTTTGTTTTGCTGATGGTTTCCTTTGCTGTGAAACAACTTTTTAGGTTCATGTAGTCTGATTTGTGTATTTTTTATTTTATTTCCCTTCCCTTGATATATCAGTAAAAATATTACTAAAGGTAATGTCTGAGAGTTTACTTCTTATATTGTCTTAGGGTTTTTAGGGTTTCAGGTCTTAACATTTAAGTCTTTATCTATTTTGAGTTTATTCTTGTATATGGAGTAAGAAGATCATCCAGTTTCACTTTTTGGCATATTATCTGTCCAGTTTTTCCAGGACCATATATTAAATAGACTATCTTTACCTCATTATATTCTTGGCTCCTTTGTCATAGATTAAATGACCATATTGGCATGGATTTAATTCTGTGCTCTCTATTCTGTTCCATTGATCTATGTGTGCTTGTTAGCCAGTACCATGTTGTTTTGATTACTATAACCTTATAGTATAGTTTGATATCAGGTAGCATGTTGTCTCCAACTTTGGTCTTCTTTCTCAAGATTGTGGAGTTTTCTGTGGTTCCATATAAATTTTAGGATTATTTGTTCTAGTTCTGTTAAAAATGTCATTGGTATTTTGATAGGGATTGCATTGAATTTATAGTGTTTTGAGTGGTATGGACATTTTAACTATGTTAATTCTTCCTATCCACATGCATGGTATGTGCTTTCATTTATTTGTATCTTCTTCAATTTCTTTCTTCAATGTCTTAGAATTTTCCAAGTACAAGCCTTTTACTTTCTTAAATTTATTCCTAGGTATTTTCTTGATGCAACTGTAAATGGGATTGTTTTCGTAATTTCCTTTTCTGATAATTTGTTATTGGTGTATAAAAATGCAACCAATTTATGAATATTTTGTATCCTGTTACTTATTGAATTCATTTATCAATTCTAAGAGTTTTTTGGTGGAATATTTAGGGTTCTCTCTATATAGTATCTTGTCCTCTGCAAATAATGACAGTTTCACTTCTTACTTTCCAATTTGGATGTCTTTTATTTTTTGTGTTTTCTGATTACTGTGGCTAGAGCTTCCAATATTCCAATGTTGAATAAAAGTGGTGAAAGTGGACACCCTTTTATTCTTGATCTTAAGGAAAATGCTTTTAGCTTTTCATCATTATGATGTTAGCTGTGGGTTTGTCATAAGTGGTCTTTATTATGTTGAGGCATGTTCCCTCTATTCCCACTCTGCTGAGTTTTTATCAGAAATGGATGCTGGATTTTGTCAAATGCTTTTTCTGCGTCTATTGATATGATCATGTGATTTTTATCCTTCATTTTTTTTATGTGGTGTATCACATTACTTGATTTGACGATAATGAACCACCTTGCACCCCAGGAATAAATCCTACTTGATCATGGTGTATGATCTTTTTAATGTATTGCTGAATTTGCATTGCTAATATTTTGGTGCATCTGTTTATCAGATATTGGCCTATAGTTTTTTGGGCTTTTTTTGTAGTGTCTTTGTCTGGTTTGGGGGTCAGGGTAATAGTGGCCTCATAAAATCAGCTTGGGTGGTTTCCCTCCTCTTGGATTTTTTGGAGTAGTTTGAAAAGAATAGGTATTAATTCTTTTTCAAATGTTTGGTAAAATTTCCCTATGAAGCCACCTGGTTCATGACTGTTGTTTGTTGGGAGATTGTTGACTACTGATTCAATTTCATTGGTAGTAATTGGCCTGTTCAGATTTTTTGTTTGTTTTTCATTCAGCCTTGAAAGATTGTATACTTCTAGGAATTTATCCATTTTTTTCAAGATTGTACAATTTGTTGGTATATAGTTGCTCGAAGCATTTTCGTACATTTTTGTATCTCTGTGATGTTGGTTGTCACTTCTCCCCTTTCACTTCTGATTTTATTTATTTGGTGTCCTCTCTCTTTTTTTTGATGAGTCTCGTTAAAGATTCGTCAGTTTTGTTTATTATTTCAAAAAGCAGCTCTTGGTTTCATTGATCTTTTGTATTGTTTTTTTCAGTCTCTATTTCGTTTATTTCCACTCTGATCTTTACTATTTCCTTCCTTGTATTCACTTTGGGCTTAGTTTGCTGTTCTTTTTCCAGTTACCTTAGGTGTAAAGATAGACTATTGATTTGAGATTTTTCTTGTTTCTTTAGGTAGGCCTGCATTGCTATGAATTTCCCTCTTAGGACTGCTTTTGCTGTGTCCCATAGATTTGAGGTCATTGTGTTTTCATTTGCATTTGTTTTAACACATCTTTTGATTTTAACACATCTTTTGATCTCATTTTTGACCCATTCATCATTTAGTAGCATGTTTTTAGTCTCCATGTGTTTGTGTGTTTTTCAGTTTTTTTCTGGTAATTGATTTCTAGTTTCATACCCCTGTGGTCAGAGAAAATGCTTGATATGATTTCAATCTTCTTAAATTTATTGAGACTTGTTTTCTGGCTTAGCATGTGTTCTATCTTGGAAAATGTTCCATGTATATTTTGTTGCTTTGGGGTGAAATGCTTTAAAAATATCAATTAAATCTATCTGGTCTATGTGTCATTTAAGGTCACTGTTTCCATATTGTTTATCTGTCTAGAAGATCTGTCCATTGGTGTCAGTGGGTGTTAAAGTCCCCTACTATGATTGTGTTACTGATGATGTCTGCCTTTATGTCAGTCAATATTTGCTTTATGTATGTAGATGCTCCTATGTTAGGTGCATAGATGTTTGCTAGGGTGATGTCCTCTTGTTGGATTGATTCCTATATTATTACGTAATGTCTTTCTTTGTCTTTTATTATAGTCTTCATTTTAAAATCTATTTTGCCAGATATAAGTATTGCTACTTCAGCTCTTTACTCATTTCCATTTGCATGGAATCTTTATCCATCCTTTACTTTTGGCCTGTGTGTGTCTTTTGATCTGAGGTGGGTCTCTTGTAAACAGGATATGTATGGGTCTCATTTTCTTATCCATTCAGCTACCCTATTTCTTTTGATTGTAGCATTTAACCCATTGACATGTAAAGTGATTACTGATACATAGTTATTGCCATTTTATTATGCATATAGAGTAATACCTCGGTGTGCAAGCATAATTCGTTCCAGAAACAAACTACTCATATTGCAAGACATCACTCATTTACCACATTAAAATGTATTAGAAATGTTTGCTCACCTTGCAGAACACTCGCAAACCAAATTACTCACAATCCAAGGTTTTACTGTATATATTTTTTTAATTTCCTGCCTTCTTCTCCTTAAAGAAGTCCCTTTAACATTTCTTTTTTTTTTTTAAGATTTTATTGGGGAATTGGGGGAGGGGAAGTCTTAGTTGTAGAGGTCACAGCTAGCTCAGCTCCAAATCCAGTTGCCATCCAGCTGCCTGTGTAGCAGCTAATGGCAGCTCAGCTCAACGTGTCATATTCAATCTTAATTGTGGAGGGAGAGGGGCACAGCCCACCATCCCATGTGAGAGTCGAACTGGTAACCTTGTTGTTAAGAGCGTATGCTCTAACCACTGAGCCATCTGGCCACCTTAACATTTCTTGTAATACACTTTTGGTGGGGATGAATTCCTTTAGCTTTTCCTTCTCTGAGAAAATTTTTATCTCTCCTTCAATTTTAAATGTACTGAGCCTTGCTCAGTACAGTAGTTTTGGTTGTAGGACCTAACTTTTCATCATTTTGAATGTTTCAAACCAATCCCTCTTGTCTACAGTTTCTGTTGAGAAATCAGCTGACAATCTTATAGGAGCTCCCTTGCAATTAGCTAGTTGCCTTTCTCTTGTTGCTTTTAGGATTCTCTTTATCTTTAACTTTTGCCATTTTTCTTTCTTTTTTTTTTTCTAGCTGAGCAATCCTGCCACCTGTTGGCAGCTCAGCGGCTGCTCAGCTCAGGCCGGGACTCGAACCGCTGTTGCTCAGAGCTCACACTCTTGAGCGAGCTCTTAACCAACTGAGCCACTCAGCCGGCCCTAACCTTTGCCATTTTAATTATAATGTGTCTTGGTGTTGGTTTTTTTAAGTTCATTGCATTTGGGACTGTCTGTACCTCCTGAGTTTGTATGACTATTTCCTTCACCAGGTTAGGAAAATTTTCAGTCATTATTTCTTCAAATATTTCTCCATGCCTTACTTTCTCTCTTCTCTTTTCATGCTTGGGGTGATTTAAATTTCTATCATTAATTGTAGCAATTGTTGCACAACATTATGTCTATAATATAAGCATTGAATTCTGCCTTCTGAGTTTGTGAATTGTAGAGTATGTAAATAATATCCCAATAAACCTGTTATTTTTTTCTAAAGGTTATGTAACCTGCAATCATATATATTGACACCTCTTTCCACTTCAGCTCTTCTCTGTACCATTTTACCTTCTGACATCTGACACTGGATTGGTTATCCAATTTTTTAATATTTTTGTTAAGAACAATTGAGGTTAACATACATTTAGTTTTGGTTTAGGGCAATATATATTTTTTGGTTTACAATTCCTTTCTTAAATAGTTAATTATTTTCTAGCTGCCCTGGTGTTGTAACGGCTTGCAGGAATTTTTCTACTGCTGATTGTGCATCACTATGTGAAGGTGCATGGCCAGAGGTCACATATAAGGCCACATCTTAAGGTTCTAAAATGAGTGGTATGTGAGTAGTACATGCAAAACAATGTTTGAAATATAATGAACCAAAACTAGCCTGTGCAAAAATTTCCAATTATTGGTTTTATAAACTTTTAAATAAAAAACTTCATTCCTATCAATGCTTCGTTAAAAATGGAAGTTTCCAGAGCCAGCCGAGTGGCTCAGTTAGTTAAGAGCTCGCTCAAGAGTGCGAACTCTGAATAATAGGGTCGCTGGTTCGATTCACGGCCTGAGCTGAGCTGCCACTGAGCAGCCAACAGGTGGCAGGATGGCTCAGCTAAAAAAAATGGAAGTTTCCTGTCAGAAATATATTCAATAATGCAGCATAGACAAATGTAAATTCACCACACATTATTTCTTTTTAAATAATCATAGACTAGAACTTATCCTAATTCTTGAGTTTATAGTATAAAAACCTCTACTAATTTTATGAAAAGCAAGTATGTTTGTGTGTAAAGTCATTTTTATTCTTCTCAGCCAACTGCATTGTGTCTATTGCACAAGTAAAAATTTTACCAGTGCAGCAAACAAATGCTCCTAAGACAAGTTTTCTACACATACTTTAGGTAAATACTAAGGAGTGTGATGCTGAATTAGCATTCCCACCAACAACAGATGAAAGTTCCTGTTGCTCTATCCTTGCCGTTGTTTGGTGTCATCAATGTGGATTTTGTCCATTCTAATAGATTTGTAGTGGTATCTCATTGATGTTTTAATTTGCGATTTCCTAATGACATATGTTGAACATCTTTTCTCATGCTTATTTGCTGTCTGTATCTTCTGCTTTGGTGAATTGTCTGGGTCTTAGGCTCTGTTTTGGATTGGGTTACTTGTTATCTTATTGTTAAGTTTTAAGAGTTCTTGGTATATTTTGGATAATAGTCCTTTATCAGGTACATCTTTTGCTGACATTTTTCTTAGTCTGTGGCTTGTCCTATTATTCTCTTGAAGCAGTAGCTTTTTTTTTCTTGTCATGCCGAGGCCACCATCCTTTAAAATTTCATAAGAATTTTAAAATGTATTTAGTCACTGTCTTGAAAGAATTTTGTAAGTTATAAAAACAATATAAGCAGAAATAAAATATAATAATTTAGGCTATGAAATTAGAAGACAATTAAAAATGGCCTATAATAGGACATTTTAGAAGCTATTTGTTAGAAGACAGTCTTCTGAGAAACCTGAAGATAGGTCATTAAAGGTAGTGGTTAAATGTGCAGTTCAAAGAGCCTCATTAATGATCCAGCTTTCTTTTTACTTTATTCACTGACTACCTAATTTTTATTTTTTGAGGCCAGTTCTTCTTTTGTTCCCAAAATGAAAGTTAAAGTTCTAGGCATCACATTTTAATTTCAACACACTAACAATGAAAATGTACTGTTTTTTTCAAGTTTCTTTTGTTCTCTGTGGGGAAAAAATACACACACACACACACACACGCGCGCGCACACACACACACACACACAAAATGATAGAAGATGTTTGTAGTATTTGTCACTTTTAAAAAATATTGGTTATGTCATTTGCTCATTTTAAATATTCATCTTTTACTTCATATTTTTCTATTATTTGATTTGCAGGAGACCCTCAAATTATATTTAGTATTCCCCCTCCCTACCAATCTGGACACCCTAGTATTGTGTAAGTATGTGCAACAAAATAATTGTGAATATGTCTGAGCTATAAAATTAGGCATTTTACACACACACACACACACACACACACACACACACACACACACACACACACCTGTATTTATATTGAATAAAAAAAATCACTGTGGAAAGCAAAATGCTTTTTGAAAATGGAAAAAGAAAAAAATTGAACAAAACCTCTTTCCTCTCAAAAGTCCCCCTGAGAGACAGGCTGCTGAGCTCTGTCAACCTGCGTTTCTGGCTCACACATTCACCTGCTGCTCTGTCTTCATTGTGGGGTCAGGGAACCTAAGCAACAACTGAAGAAGGGGCCCCAGCCTGGGATTCCGAAGCCTGGTGTGAAGGAACTGACACTCCTCCTGCTAGTGCCCAGTTCATTCCTTGGGGGTTGGGTAGGGTGGGGCACGAAAACTCAAAGTTAACTTCACAGGAGAGGGCCTGTCATTAGATTAGGTTTTGCACATCCTCACCCAAAACTGCTTTGCTCTGATATCTGGCTCAATTCTCAGCTTGCAGAGAGAACAGCCTGTACCTGGAGGAGCCAGACGCAGGAGGAGCTGAGGGACAACCAAGCACAGCTGAGAACTTCTGCCGAGGGTGCAGCTCCCACACCACGTAAGTTCACCTTTAAACTTGGTCTTCCATGCACATATCCATTAACTCACAACAACAACAAGCGCCCAAGTGCAGGCTCCACACTGGCAGCAGAAAGGCAGAAGGCCTGGGCCCAATGGTGGGTGGACTGCAGAGCGGTTTGCTCAAGCCAGCTCAGTGTTTCCCTTTAGATCAGAGGCAGCTGCCAGGCAGGAGACAGACAACACCAGCACTGTGCCAGGGCTGCTCCTCTATGGGCACCCACCCAGGACCGCACAGAGAGCCCTGCGCGGGAGAAAGAGGAAGGCATACCACCTTACCTGCAGAAAGGGGCTGAAGTCCTTTCTGGGAACAAATCCTGAGCCCTCGCAGGGTGGGTTCCCTTCCTCCTCCATGTCCCTCCTCCCAGCCGCAGACATTTCCTGATTGTGCTTCCCCTCCCGCACCACTCACCTCCCCAAGCTTGAGAAAACAAAAAGGAAAGGTGGTCCTTATTTCCAGACAATTTATATCCTAAAAGATTGACTCTGGATTATTCTTGTATTAACATTTAACATTCCAAGATATTACAAAGCTGTGTTATACAGAGTAATTCCAACTTACTCTTATTAATCAAATGTTAAAAGTAAATGTAAGGTCTAATCGTGTTTACCACACACTGTTTTAATGTGTGGCCCATACAAGACCTGCATCAGAATAACCTGTGATACTTGCTGAGGAGTATCACACTTTAGATGCCTCTCCTGAGCAGTAAACTTTGGAAATAGTTGATCATTGAAAGGTCGGCCGGTAAAGGAACGCGCATGGTCAGGCAAGATAAGAAAGTTTAAGAAAGTCTATTTTATGAAGAGAAAGTCTATTGGGCTGAGCAAAGATGGCTACAGCCCGGGCTGAGTGTAAAGGAGACTTACAGCCCAGAGGGAAGGGGTGAGGAGGGTTATATAGGGGCGGTGCTGACAGGGTAACATTGTTTGAACAGAAAATGCTGACTGCATGCAAGCTAGTAGGTGTTTTGTGGTGTTTTCTGTTATCCCAAGTTTGGCTGTCTGCAGGTGCAGGCCAACAGAAATTTTGTTGTTTTCTTGCAGATATGACTCTATCTATAAGTCAAGGTTTCTAACATTCAGAGAGCTAACATTAAGTCAAGGTCTCTGAGACCTAACATTTAGAGACCTAATATTCCAGCCTTGTTTGTTATTAAAAAGGAGAGGGGCTGTCGCATCTCATAGCTGCTTCAGGCTGAGTAGTGGTGCCGAGAGGAGGGAGACAGTCTGGAAGGGGCTGGTAAAGTTGTTGTAGGAGATGCATTTCATGTACAGTTCCATTTGTGAACTACTGGAGTCAGCTCTGCAGGAATTGGGTGAAAAGGTGGAGAAGGCAGGAACCAAAGGCTAGGACCAAAAAGATAATGATTAGAGGCCCTAAGAGAGGGAGAAATCAAGGGCCCAGCTACCCATGAACCAGGAACTCCACTGGTTCTTGTGGAAGTCTCTGTTTTTCTGGGCCTGGGCAAGGTCCTGTGATAGGGCCTGAAAGTGGTGTAAGGAGACCCCTAGCCCTGTTCTTCCTATCGCTACCTCCACAGAGATGCCCAGTGACACCGGGAGTGGAATAAGGGAGACGGCCCTTTTTCGGCACATGAGAGTAGTATATATATGGGGACAGGTAGAGATTCATTATTGGGGGCAATCTGAATATCTGGAGAATATCTGCACTAGGGTGCACATGCCTGTCCAGTTGGTGGGGAGGCAGGCATATGTGGAGGTTCCACAGAGGAAGAAGAGGCCAGAGGGACCAAGGCAGGTGAAGATGTCGAGGGAAAAGAAAGGAGCTAGGGTTGCTGCGTATTTCGGGGGAGGGGTGCCTTCCTTGTTCCAAATACCGAACATGCCTGACACTGTGGCCCCTGTGAGGGGCTGTGTGGAAATGTCGGGTGTAGAGTTTTGATGTCTAAAGAGATGGAATTTGAGTGTATCTAGGTATAAGTTAGCAGGGTCAGAAGGAATAGGTAGCTTAAGACAGGTGGATCCCTGTTTGCCGGTATGGGGGAACAAGGGGTGAAGTCTAATAGGGGTCTGAGGCCTCCCCTGACAGTATAGGGTGTTGATGTTAGTTGTCCCAGTGGCGCTGAAGCTGGGACAGGAGGAGAAGTGGAGGGGTTGTTGGAAGAAGGAACCATTCACGAGTCTCCCGGTTTTCCCTCAGGGATCTTGTGAAGTCGAAGCCGGGTGGAGACTGGACGGTCCCGTGGAGTGGCAGGACAGGTGGTTCAGCCATTGTTGTTTTCAACCTAGAGAGGTGAAACCAAGAGAGGTGACCCAGCAGTTGGCTGAAGTGGAGGCGGTGAAAAGGACCCAGAAAGGCCTTTTCCACTGTGGTCATAAATCTGAGGGATTGCGGTCTTTGAGAAGGACCCAGTCTCCTGGGGCTAGGGGAAGGGAGAGAGAGGAAGTGTCTTGGGGTTAAGGAAGGATGGGGTCTGCATGTTCCCTAAGGACCTGCCAAACAAGGCTAAGGTCTTCAGTTGGCTCACAGGAACAGAAGCAATAGTCTTTTTTCTGGGGGAGTCCTATGGAGACTTTAATAAAACAGGTTTGATTTGTTGGGAAGGGAACCCAGCTGCTGACTCTCTGGCCTGATAGTAGTTGGGGTGTTTGGAGAACTGGAAAAGGTCCCTTCCGTTTAGGAGTTAACTGGGCTGCTAGAGACCCCTTCCCTTCTAGGCTGTTAACAGTAATGTGTAGAGAAGTCAGCCTGGGGAAGGTGCCAGTCCTTATATTTTGAGTGCCTGCTGGACTCTTTCCCAAGTTAATAACATAGAAAATAAACATAATTGAAGCTGAGGTCAGAATCCAAAGCAATGGCAGCATTTAGAACTATGGCTTAGAGGCCTTCTGACAAAACTTTTTCTAGAGTCCTTTTTAAGTCTGATTTGTTTATTTTATATTTTTCCTAAGGTATAGACCAATGGTAAGGAATAGGCTGAGTAAAATGAGCCCAAATCTAGGGGCTTTTAATCTTTACAACCGAGTAGGTTTTAGAGGAAATAAATAGGTCCCAAGTGAACAGTCAAGAAAGAATAAATGGCATCTATATTAATCAGGAAATTAACAGGCTGACCTGCCACGTCAAGGGTCACCCACAGTTCCACCCCTGTGATGAGAACAGCTTGGGAGCTTTTGGGAACTTCAGGCCCAACAGTGATCACAGCCATTCATGGTGAGGGAGTGGTTCCTGCTCCCTTCAGAGCTGGGTGCAATCGCTCTTCCAGTGCCCTTTAGTTTGCACAGGGGGCACAGCTGCATTGGAAGATTAGGACACACCTTACTCTAGTGGTCTGGGCTTCCATATCCAAGGTAGGCTTTTTTTATTTGGAGTTTCCTCTTCTGGGGTTTCTGGGGTGCCCTGAGGTGACTTCAGTCCTGGGTTTCTATAACTGCAGCCAAAAGTCTGGCTTGTCTCTGGCCTTGTCTTTAGTCTCACTGTTCCTTTTTTGCTTGTTTTCCTGGCCTTGGTTGTTAAAGATATCTAAATAAATTTCTTGGCCTTCTCTAGGTTCTGTGTCTTTCTATTAAGATGTGAAAATGGGTCAGAATTGCTATAATTTCCTGTCAGGTGAGGGAAATATTAGGCCAAGCTTAATGAATTTACCCAAACTTATCTAGGTTTTTTGGTAAAAACAGTTAAATTATTCTTTATTCTGGCTTATATCTGACATCAGAAGGGCACATGAACACCAGTAGTCCTAGAATACAGAAGTTTATATAACTATTAGCAAAACTTAGTTGTTAGATTTAGGTGTTTTTTTTTTCGGTAACCAAGGACCTGATTAAGATAATATAAAACACAGAAATTATTGTGACAATATATATAATTTTTGTTTCTTAGGAGAAAACATTTTGATAATATTGGTAGTAGACCAGTAGTCTAACAAACTTAGTTAGCAGAGAGAGAAAACTCAATTCAAATTTTATGCTAGCTTATCTTTGATATTTAAATTAAAACACATGTCATTATTTTATATGAATTAGAATCTACTTTTACAACCTTAATTCTTACTAAAAATCAAAAGCAAGTAATTAGCACTTCACCTGGTAAATCAAGGAATATATTTTGTAACCTTCAAAAGCATAGGCTTTTGTAATGTAATGCATGATACATTTATTAACAGATCTTAATGTATCTTTTAACGCTCCTGTGACTAAAAGCCAGAAAAAGATAAACTCAGACCTATCCAATAATTGATATTTCAGTATTTCATTAGTTTGAAATGCCTAGATAGTTAATAACTTTTATCATTTAACATAACTTAGTAAAACCAAGATCTTAAGTTACTAATAGGTGTTGAGAAACCACATCCAAGCAACTCTGGGTCCCAAACAACAGGATCGACAAGAGTAGAGGTAAGGGGGCCTGTATCAGGGTGTTGGACAGGGAGAGCATGAGAAGGATGGGTTTAGCATCAGGCAAAAAAAATGGAAAGGAGACTGAATTTGGAGAGAATGTCTTGCCCTATTATTGGAGTGGGAAACCTGGGGAGTACTAGAAACGAGTGGCTAAAAAGCTTAGTTTTCAACTCTCAGATTTCAAAGTTAATTATTACCTGAGCTACTTTTTTGACAAATTCTGTAATAGAGATAACCTGCATTTATTTTTGTAGACTCAAGTAAAAAACAAAAGATACCATATTTAATGTTAACAGCTTTAAAAGACATGTTTATTTAACTAAAAGTTAAGCCAGACTTAGTATCAAACATTTCCTTAGATCATGTGATCCTGAGAAGTATTTGAGTTAGTTTTTATTATCTTAATTAATATAAGTGCTTAATGTCTTATTTTTAAACCAATTAAATGTTATAAACTGGTAATACCATCCGGAGGCAAAAACATTATAATATATATAAAACATAGACAAGTACAGACCTTAGAGACTACATGTATAAATAGTGTTGAGTTCACGGCTCCTTAACAAAGCTTAGACAAAAGGTTTTCATTCCAGAGACTTTATTGACCAGGCCTGGGACTGTCTCTCTCAAGAGAAGAGATCAGCCCCTAAGTCTTGGTGGGTAAGGAATTTATAGCTGAAGCTGGATACAGAAGCAAAAAAAAAAAGCAGTTAGTGTGTAAAAAGGAAAAATGGTTAGTTTATCTTATTTTAACAAACTATAAAACACAGTTAGGTTATTATTTTTAACGAGCTAATACATAACTTGCTTATCTTCTTGACGGGCTATAAAACATGACTTGTTTATCTTTTCCTAACAAGCCATATACTTTGTTTATCTTCTACTTTCTTGACAAGACAATTTGTTATGGTTTTTGCTGAAGCAGGAGCTTTTTAAATTCCTCTGGGTGGGGGTACTCTCCGAAATGAGCTGGCTTAGCCTAGGGTCTGGGCCTGGGTCCCTACAATAGAACCAACAATTGTAGAGAGGAGCTAAGATTTTATAGCTGTTCTTACAACTTCAGGAGGCTATAATAGGAAGTGGGTTTAAAAGTGCCTTTTGTCTCTTCAGTTACCTCAGCCTCAAGTGGAGGCTGCAGCAGCCCTTTGTTTACATTTGAGGTTATCTGCAAGACCTTGAAAGTTACTGAGTTAGAGAAATCTTTTAAGATTTACTTTTGTCAAGTTCCTGAGTATAGAGTTGGTGTACCAAACAATTTTAAATACACGACTTAGGGGGCTCACAGAAGGTATAGATACAGAGCTCCAGATCAGCTTGGTGTCTAAGACACAAATAGAAAAAGGGAAAAAAAGGAGAAAAGACAGACTAGAGACAACTGAAACAAATAAGTTGTATAAACCAAAGTACTTGCAGAACCAAATTCCCCTGAACTGAGGAGCTGGGGTTCGGGAGAGAAGGTTTAGGCTGAGGGGATAGTAGAGGTTGGCCAGAAGAAAAGGGACCCGATCTTCAGCTGGTCAAGAGAGGGAATTTCATCTGGAGGAGGAGAAGGCTTAGAGTGGGCTAGGAGACTGTGAAAGTGTTGTAGGTTTGGCAGAGGGAGAGTCAAGCTCGAAGAGTGAAAAAGGCCTGGAAATAGGGAATTTCTGACCACTTTCCATTACGATGACATAAGTTATCTAAAACTCTGAGTTTGAAATTAAAGGCCTAATTTGGGGCCATTGAGACTCATTGTTTAATTTGTATTGGGGTCAGGCAGTATTATAGCAAAAGATAAGGTGTGTGGGTCAGATCTCTTGTAAGTTGAGCCCGAGGGTGTGTAAGTTGTGGAGGAAATAACTGAGAGGGGTCGATTTGGCAGGGACCAAATATGAAGTTCACATGTGCGGGAGACCCCGCAGGTCCAGGGGTTCCCTCAGGTGGAGGCGGAGTCGGCGAGGAAAAAATGCGCGGAGACACAGGAGCGCTTTCTCAAGAAGAAGTGTCTCACTTTATTTTACAGCATGCCCCTTTTTATACCAGGCAGTTTAACCATTGTTCCATTAGTATCAGGGTTTTAATTCCTCATAATTCTTATGCTCCAGGGTACAGCTATATCTTTTCTATGCTAAAAACTAACTTATCCCAACTATGCCCAAATCCCTCCACCCTCAATGACTGCGACCAAAGCCTGAGCCTTTACATAATCGCCTAAAGGATGGTTACCATGACCACTCAACATTTATTCTAAAAACTATTGTCTAAACAGGATCTTAAGATTTACAGGGTGTGTACTTTGACCTTTACTAAGAGACTAATAGTGTGACCAAAATCACCTTTAGTGTATAAAATATAATTATTGTGATATATCTATTAGAAGGGGTGTATGATCTTCATCCTACTGGGGGACATCCAAAGGGGAATTTAAATTCTTTAAGATATAAAGCAGTATCTGTTTCTCAGTCAGAGCTTCAGAATTTGTCACAATTGCAGTGTGTTTGGCCATGTCAGATACTCAGGCACAGACGGCTCCTGGCACACATGGTTCGAATAGAGTGAGAAGGATGAGGAGAGAGCCTCCTATTAGGAGGAAAAGAGGGGATGAGGCATCCCAAATCCCCGTGTTCATCCCCCATGATTACGAGTATGAGAGATCACTAGCAGACTGAGCATCCCCAAGACTGGGAGGATCTGGGCCCCGGGGCTGAGAGGAACCTTCCAGCCTAGAGCTAGGACTTGTGTAGAACTGCACAACAGTGAGAGTCAGAAGGTCCGAGGCTAGAATGGGAGGTCTCACTCACCTGGCGAGAGTCTGGCCTGATGTTGTCTGGGATGTCAGCTACGGAAGGGACAAAGTCCAAAGCATGTTCTTAAGGCAGGCCTGCAGGGTAGCCAAAGAGTGGGTCAAGCCAGGGGGAGGGAAAAGAGAAAGACAGGGGGAGGGAGGGGTGATCCTGCTTCTCTGGCCTAAACCCTCCCGGTTTCTGCACCAAGTGGTAGGTCAGTTGGAAAAGGGACGCTCATGGTCAGGCAAATTAAGAAAGTTGAAGAAAGTCTATTTTATTAAGAGAAAGTCTATTGGGTTGTGCAAAGATGGCTACAGCCCCGGCTGAGTCTAAAGGAGACACAGCCCCGAGAGGGGGTGAGGTGAGTTATATAAGGGCAGTGATGACAGGGTAGTATTGTTTGAATAGAAAATGCTTACTGTCAGCAATCCAGTAGCTGTTTTGTGGCATTTTCTGTTATCCCAAGTTTGGCTCTATCTACAGGTACAGGCCAACAGGCATCTTATTGTGTTCTTACAGACATGGCTCTATCTATAAGTCAAGGTCTCTAATATTCAGAGACCTAATATTAAGTCAATGTCTCTGAAATCTAACATTCAGAGACCTAACAATCATCTAACTCCATCTAATAGAACTACTTCATTCCACTTGTTTATTTGGAATTAATACCTTCTGGGTTTGGGTATCTAAGTATACCTGCATTAAAAAAAAAAGTAAACTCTCCTAAATCTTTTTAAAAATTAAATCTAAGAAATAAACTCTACAACTTCTGCTCAGAACACAGTAGTAAAAGGTTCATGTTTTACTCGCCACTCTGCTCCCAATCACCTTAGAAAAGAAGATAAATGGTATAGAGGAAGCCTGTTAAACAAATTCATGTTATTTCCTGAGAAAAAGATTTTACATGCCTTATTATTTCTTGACAATTGCAGCTTACTGAATGTATTGACCCTTTCAACACATTACCTAACTTGCTCATTGTTGAAAGAATACATTAACCCTGAAAATTTTTTTGAATTATTGAGAGTCTATGTGTTACCAGCCTGTATAGTAATGGATCAGGAAGGAGTTCTTGTTTTACTATAATACTGAAAGAAAATAGAAACTCACAGAGGTAGTTCCTTTTTCCAAATCTCACTGACAGTAAGTGATCTGAACTCTGGGGTTTGAACCGTGGCAGCCTCACTCCAAAATCTGTGCTCTGACATCCTAGGGCTGCTCTGGGTTCCTCCCAGGAGACTTGTCCTCCATCGGTGTCCTGCCTCTCAGCTGTCACTGCTGGTGCTGTCCTGCCTGCTCATCCTCCTCATGGGATGTGTCCTCCCACTTGCTTGGGACTAGGGAGGGAAGTGTCACTATTTCACTGAAAACCCAATCCTTCACCTTCATTTAGAAATTACCCTTCCAACCTTCTTAGACACTCAATTTTTAATCAATACTTACATAGGACTCAGTATATACCAGCATGATTTTAAGAGCATTATAAATATTATGAGATATTTAATCCTTCTAATGACCAATAGATTGGTACTATAAGTGTCACCACTTTACAGAAGACAAATCTGAAGCACAGAGAATTTAACCATCTTTCCACTGGTCACACAGCTAGGAAAGCATGGGAACGTGAATGTTGCTAGCATCATCTTTGAGAATGTAAAGGGACAGTCAATGCTCTTCAACTGTTCTGGGTCTCTTGATTTTATGAAACACCCAATCACGGTGATGAAAACATTAAAGTAGAACCCCTCCTTGCTGTGGGACTTAAGCAGATCTGGGCAGATCCTAAAACACTGGCTAATGGCTCTCTTCCCTTTCAGCATATAAATAAGAAATTTTCTTTCATTCCAGTTAAATAAATGGATTCCTGCAGCCATAACTTGATCTAGGTTATAAAGGTCCATCCTGTTGTGTTTTGAGAGCAAATGGCATTGTTTATCTCTTCTTCTTCCTCCCAAAGTCTCTCCTCCTCCAGTCCATTCCTGCTCCTACAATTATTTAAACCTTCCTCATCAAGGTCACAGATCACATTTATTTCTCTTCTCAGAGAGGCCTTGATGTTGGTCACCTAGAACAGCGCCCAGCACATGGTAGGAACTCAGGAAATATTTGTGCAATTAATGAGAGACCAAATCAAGCTAGAACTCCAGACATCTTCTCTGGTCACTCCTCATTTCCTGCATGTCCCATTCTGCCTGTACTTCCCTCGAATATATTTGTGTTATGTAGGCTCCATCATCAGTTCTTCATTTCCTCATTCTGTTCATTGTATGCATCACATGGCAGGGTTGTTTTAGGTTCATTTAAGGATCAACACAATCATGTACATAAGGTATCTGTATGAGACCTTCACCCATTTGGCCAAATACTTATATTTTAGAAACAGATAAAACATAGGAAACCTATTTATAAGTTCTACACAGAGAAAGCTGACTTGCACGTGATATGTGTGACCATTAGATATGACTTTGAGACCTTGTATATTACTGAGTTGTTCGTCTGGATTACAGATAGCATGGCATGTGGATCTATGATGATGGGCCCCATCTGTCTGGTGGAAAACCAGGAAAATCAGCTGACAGTAAATCCAAAAGCACTGGAGATTCTTGACAAGATCTCTCAGCCTGTGGTGGTGGTGGCCATTGCTGGGCTGTATCGGACAGGAAAATCCTACCTAATGAACCGCCTTGCAGGACAGAATCATGGTGAGTATTATCCTGGGGCAGGGGCCATTTGCTAGGAAGCAGTGATAACAGAGGCTGATCTCACATCCTTCAGGGTCATCTTAAGGGTGAGCCTAACTCCTCCCACCAAAGAAAACTTTTTAAAAAAACTTTATTGGGGAACAATGTGTTTTCTCCATGACCCATCAGCTCCAAGTCAAGTTGTTGTCCTTCAATCTTAGTTGTGGGGGGTGCAGCTCCGCTCCAAGTCCAGTCACCATTTTTCCATCTAATTGATGGGGCTGCAGTCCCCCATCCCATGTGGGAGCTGAACCGGCAACCTTGTAGTCAAGAGCATGCACTCTAATCAACTGAAACATTAGTCTGCCCATTGGCAGCTCAACGGCTGCTCATCTCAAATGGTTGTCTTCAATCTAGTTGCGGAGGGTGCAGCTCACTGGCCGACAGGAGAATCCAGCCAGCAACCCTGTTGCTCAGAGCATGGGCTCTAACCAACTGAGCCACCCATCCGCCCCATGAAGAAAACTTTTAATTCTCATTGCTCAGTTGACAACTTCAACACCATCTGTCCACAACATCTCATTCATATGTCCAGTAATAAAGAGTGCCCTAACCCTATCCAAACATCCACTTCATTAGTCATCTGCTCAGGAGCTCACCTTCAGAATTTATTCTCTTCCTTTACCTACATGACTTTTGCCCTAAATTACAGGATCATTTCAAGTGGCACACAAATATTGTTCAACATGTTCTGTTTTTTGAAAAGATATAGAAAGAAGAATCGACAGCAGAATTCCACATATTCTATATCTCAGTAAGGCTACTATCCAATTTTTTTTTATTCATTTCATAGCAAAACTTGGAAAAATTGTGCCCCTTGTCTCTCTCTGTTTTAACTATACGTGAACATAACACACAGAAGAGTGCATAAAACATCTAGTTTGTCATTTGTGTTTATAATTTATTTATTTTCACTACTTTGTCATGTGCTATAGTCAGAGGATACCACAATTTATCCACTTGTTGTTGATGAACATTGGTATTGTTTCTAGGTTTTATCTTTTATGAATGATGTTGTCATAAATATTCTTGTATTTATATCTTGGTGGACATGTACAAGTACACAAACTTCCCTTATGCGACATACATAGAAATGGAATTGCTCAGTCACAGGGTACATACATCATTAGCCTTTCTAGGTAATATCAAACTTTACATGCAATTTATGTGCTTAGTGACAGTTAACATGAATTCTCCAAATCCTAATAAAAATTTAGTACAAGACTTTAACTTTTGCTGATCTGGTTAACTGTAGAGTTGCGTGTTATTTTCCTCATTACATATAAGTTTGAGCACATTTTCACATATTGATTTGTTATCACATTTAGTATTTCATGAAATTTTTGTTTTGTTTTGTTTTGTTTTCTATTAGTTTGCCCCTCTAGGTTCCTACTGATTTTTAGAACAATCTGCCTATGTCCTGTTAGGCATTTCTGTCTATGAAGATTACATACCATTTTTTTTCTTCAAGATTTTATTGGGGAATTGGGGAAGGGGAACAGCACCTAGGAATTGGGGAAGGGGAAACAGACAAGTTGCTGTTGTTTTGTCCTTCAGTCTAGTTGTGGAAGACATCGCTTCACTGGCCCAAGCTGGCACCATCATTGCTCTCTTCCCGGGCGAGGCAGATCGGTTGCCGGCTTCTGGACGGCCACTCACGGCAGCTACTGGCTGCTCACGCTGGCTGCTGCTACACACGGTAGCTTATGGAAGCCCACTGCAGCAGGGGGCCGTAGCCTATGCCGTCGCCGGCAACCCATGGCAGCCCAGCCTCAGATCGAGCTGCTGTTCACCATCTTAGCTGCAGAGGTCAATGTCACTGGCCCTCACATGTGGGATCTGAACCGGGGTCCTCTGGTGAACCAAGCCAGTTCTTACCAACAGGCCACTCGACCGGCCCCCATATTTTTTTTTAGATGTCTTCCTCAGTGGCTCAACAGCTCAGCACCATTAGGGGTTAAACCTTGGTCCATTGAACTCTAAAAATCCCTAGAAATACCTCTCATTATCTCTTTCTCACTGTGTCTCTTTCTTTCTCTCTCTCCTTCTCTCTCCCTCTCCTTTCCCCTTCTTTCACCCTTTCTTCTTTTTGCTTCCCAATCTCCCATTGGCTTCTAACAAAACATTTCGTCTTGGTTTTCTTGCAGAGAATTTCTTGACCGTCAATCAGGGGAGGGCACTTTTCTTTGCTTAGCCTAAATGAATTAATAGGCCATTTTGTGAGGGTTTAAAGATTTGAGAACCCTAAGAGAAAGAAATCAGTCAAAGAGTTTTAACAATGTCACTTTTAATCTACTCAGAGAACAACTGGGGATGATGAGGTGATTTTCATTGCTGAGGAAGTCCCTAACATCAAAATGGTTTTTTTTAAAGATTTTTATTGGGGAATTGGGGGATGGGAACAGTGCTGGGGAATTGGGGGAAGGGGAACAGACAAGCTGCTGTCGTTTTGTTCTTCAGTCTAGTTGTGGAGGACGTTGCTTCACTGGCCCAAGTTGGCACCATCATTGCGCTCTTCCCGGGTGAGGCAGATCAGCCACTGGCCTCTGGACGGCTGCTCACTGCGGCTGCTGGCCGCTCACGCTGGCTGCTGACTACATACGGTAGCCCATGGCAACCCACTGCCACAGGGGCTGCAGCCTACGCCATCGCCGGCGACTCACGGCAGCCCAGCTCCAGGTTGAGCTGTTGTTCAGCATCTTAGCTGTGGAGGGCAGTGTCACTGGCCCTCATATGTGGGATCTGAACCGGGGCCCTCTGGCATCCCAAGCCAGTTCCCAACCATCGCGCCACTCGGCCGGCTCTCAAAAAGTTTTAACATGCTTGAATTGTGACTCTACCACCCCACTTATATCACAGAAAGAACAAAAAGACATTTACACCTTGTCAAGATCCAAGAGCATGACCAGGTCACCTGTATTTTCCTTGCTGATGACCTGCTTTGTGTCTTTGTTTCCTCTCATAACCAAGTGTAATGACCTCCAATTATAACTATCTTTTCTCTCTGGGGAACTGGAAGCTCAGATTACTCTGTACTAATCAGCATGCAATCAAATGCTATCATGATGTAGAGGTGTGCAGACCATCTCAGGATTTATATTCTCTCTGTGGAGGTCACACTGTGTGTGGATATTGAATGGCCTGAGCCATGCTGACCCAACCTTCCCTATGTATTTCATCATGTCCATTTTTTATTCTCCATTAAAGGAAGCATTGGCATATGGCAGATAATCAAAATCTTGGACTGTTGGACAAGATGTGTCACCCTCATGTTCTTAGGCATATACATCACATCCTCTATCCCTTCTTTAACTTAAGCTCCTGGAAAGAGGGGCAAGTACATCTCACAGATCTTTTCTGCTTTCTCTTCCATCATATCTTCACTTGAGGCAAAGAATGAAGAACTCATCATTTGCATGAAGAGGAGAAAACAAATCAGGAAAATATGGGGAAATAGGGGAGGGTGGAATCCAACAAAAGCTCTTGGGCAGTCCAGGTCCCGGCAGCACACATGTGTCCCGCTCAAGAGGTAACTAAAGAGTTTCTAATGGAGGGACTATTTACAAAGACATATGCAGGGCAACGGAAACCAGTGAGAGATGGGCAAGCACCTAGAGAGTGGCAATAGCAATGGCTAGGTAGCCATTATAACTCCTATAGCCTGAAGAGGCTAGCAAGGAGTGGATACCATCATGTGGCAAAGACCAGAGACATTGGAGGGAGCTACATGAAAGGAACTGACACAAGGTGGAGGAACAGAAATACTGGGATTGTGTGGCTCACCAGAAGGGAAGCTACAGGAACACATGCCTGATTTTCATTCTTCTGCTGGTGCCTTGCTTTGGTTGAACTCCATCAGAACCTGGAGGACAAGGGAGCTCTTCAGGGTTGGATAAAAACACAAAGGTTAATAGAGTTTATATTAACTCTGTCATGTGACATAGCTTGGGTCATTGATGGTATGAGATGAAAAGAGGACACAAAGTATTTCTTGAGAAAGTCGATAATATGTATAAAGTTTGGATTGACTGTCCTTGTCGAAATGGAAGCAACCTTCCTCCCAGCCAGGCACTCACATTTCAACAAGTTTAACCAATGTAACCCAAGAGCAGTCTGCACTATCTGCTGTTATGGTATATTGCTTTCTCCTCTTCCTTTGTAGGTTTCCCTCTGGGCTCCACGGTGCAGTCTAAAACAAAGGGCATCTGGATGTGGTGTATGCCCCACCCCTCCAAGCCGAATCACATCCTGGTCCTTCTGGACACCGAGGGCTTGGGCGATGTGGAAAAGGTAAGGAAGGGAATTTTCTTTGCTCTTGATACTCCACTTACATTTTAATTTGCAACCTCAATTCAACTTTCATGCTACTTTTCTGTGAACTACAAATCCAGTTAGTAATAATGAGGTTAAATTCTGTTCCTTTCTTGGTAAACTCAATATTTTGGTTATTTTTAACACTTGGATGAAAGATGCAAGTTAACTAATATTTATTGGGCAGCTAAATTCTAGCACTTTTTGTTAAGTGCTACAGACATTCCAGTGAATGAGGTAAAGACCCAGACACTGTTGGGGCGATAAGAAATACTCAGTGTTATCAGTATGGATACAGAAAGTGAGAACCTAACACAATCGTTCAGGTTAGGGAAAACATCCTAGAAAAGCTATAACCATGGGATCAGTAAATTTTACTAGTTAAGGCGTGTGAGGTTGATAGAATTGGAAGTAAGACCCATGAAAATAAGGTTTCAGTGAAATAATCTACTTAAATAATCTGCATAAAAACTTTAGCTACTGCAAGAACATTCATTAAGGTTTTAGTCCATCTCTGCACTTTGAAGATGAGTTCCTCACTGACTTCTATAAAACATGAGCTAGATGCACCAAAAGCATTGTAAATGGGATAATTTTAGGTATTTTGTCTTTATAATGTTAGTTGCAACCTTTACTCCTTATTTATACTAGTCTGAGTCTAAAGTGAAAGTAGCAACAATGGGTCTTTGACTTCTATTACTGCCAAGAGTAGGGACATGAATTTAGATAATCTGAATTTAAAAATTCTTGGTTTAATGTGTTCCATAATCACTTGATGCAAACCCAAGGTGGTCTACTGATTCCTAATAAATTTTAATTTGTATAAACCTTCTTCTTTATATCTAACTGCACTGTTCAAGGAACCCAAACATACCAAATGTAAACTATTAGCAGCAGTACTATGTGCTGCCATTACCACTTAGATTGTATTTGAGTAGTATCTAATAACGTTACAAAGTCATTCAATGACTTGCCCTGAATCTCATTTTCAGCCCTTTCGTCTATTCCCACCACACACATAACCACTACTTCAGTCAAATACAATAACCTGCAATACCTTTGTATGACAACACTTTCTGACAATTCTGATTGGTCTGTTGGCCTTTCCACCTGCATGGTCCCCTTATCTTCACAATTCCACATTTGATCAGTCTGTTAAAGCCCAGCTATGTTCCACTTGATGGAATTTTATCTCATTCAGATGTAATCACTTCTTGTTCTTAATTCACAGAGTACATTTCTGTTTTTTTGCATTCCCCTTTTGTCTTTTACATTATAATATTTGGTTCCACTCCTGGCAGAGTTTATCACCTTGGATGCATTTACATGTTGCCATATTTATGTGTCCCTCAGGAAACTCATCTTTGAAGAAAAAAGATTATCATATGGAACTTTATATTCACACAAGCAAATGCAGTCTGGCATTTCATAGCTGCACAATGAGTAGTTGGTGAATTTAACTGAATAACATTTCTGTCCCCAATAAGCCCAAGATGATGAAAATTTGCAAAAGAATCATTGCACACTTATTACACACTTCCATGTTCTAGGCACTGTATTAAATATTTGGCACATATTTACAGTGTTGTTCACTCTGTTAATAGGGAAAGAAACTCAGGCACTTAGAGGTGTCAATGTTAATATTAAAATAAGGTTTGAATTTAATGCTGTCTTCACAATTTATGTTATTTGCCTTACCATTCAGCTACAGTACAGCTGACATAGTGAATGAACAACTGAATGAGTGAGAAGAGTAGATGCCTAAATAATGCCTAACGTAGATGACTGCTGTAATGCATTTTTTTTAGGGTGACTCTAACAATGACTCGTGGATCTTTGCACTGGCGGTGCTTCTGAGCAGCATGCTAGTCTACAACAGCATGGGGACCATCAACAACCAGGCCTTGGAACAGCTGCAGTATCCTTTCAGGAACTAAATCACCCTCAGACATTGAGTCTATGGGAATGTAACGGTTTCTTTTTTTCCATGACTCAGTTCTCACCATTGAAAAGAATGGGTCACAGGGCTAACAGGAATGTTTATATATCTTGTTTCTGGGTAAGATCTGGAAATTTGGGTGTGGAGTATTCTCATTCCTTAGCTGAGATCCCAGCTATGTGACTGAACTAGCCAACCTAATCAGGACAAACTCCTCTCCCAGCTCCGGTGAAGTAGATGACTCAGCTGAATTTGTGAGTTTCTTTCCAGACTTTGTTTGGGCTGTACGGGATTTCATGCTGGAGCTGGAGTTAGACGGACGCCCCATCACTGAAGATGAGTACCTGGAGAATGCCTTGAAATTGATTCCAGGTATCAGAGCACAGCCTGGGTGGTGGAAGTTTCAGTAGGAGGTGGGATTGATCAACTGAGACCTGTCACTCAGTGCTTGACATCAATCTTCATTTGAGATTGGATTGAGGCCCATGCTGGTGGTGATTGATATGTGACAGGTGGATATGGTTTTAGTCATTATTAATGGAATAACTCCAGTGACTACAGTTGAACCTCACTGAAGGAATTTAGAATCCAATATTGGGCCAAATGATTTTGGAGAAATTGACACCATTAAAAAAAGTTTGAGGATACCAGCTAATTTTTAAACTTCCTCAGGCTCAAATACTTGTGTTACCTATTGTGTTCAGAGCTCCTTCAATTCTATTTAGAGAAAAATATCATCAGTTTGGAAAACAGTAACACAGAATCACAAAGATATCAAATAACCTAATTTTGAAATATATTTTGTGCTGTCTATTTCACTAACCTGCATAGAGCTATATGCTTCACATAAAGGATATTTATATACTATATGATTCCAAAAAAAAAATCATTGGCATATCTCTGTAGTAACACTATCAAATCCTTCATTTTGTTTCTCATAACAACACTTCTTCATACATATAATATGTTGTCATCTTAATGTAATAAATTCATTACTAGGATGGCATGTAAGAGAGAGGATAATGGTGGTACCTAGAAGCAATATCCATATTGTTTATTTAGTCATTTATTCATTTTTTTCCAAAATATTTATTGAACAGCAGATACATGCCAGAATCCCTTTGCATGACATTGTAAAATCTAATATAATCTGCTACAGAAAACTGGTGAGGTCTCCAATTTACATTTCTGTGAGCCTTACTGTTTGGTGGTGTCTGCTAAAGGAATCTCTGAATATATTTATAAGTTTTCTAATTTTACAGGGGGGCTTTGGTGTTATAAAGCTTTTTTTTTTTTTTACTGTCCTGAATATCATTGATCTTACACATGGGGTTTTTCTCCAAAATATTATACATATTTTTATTCCTAGCCTTACTTTGCTTTAGAGCCCACATTTCATTTCTGACATAGGGACTGTATTGAAAAATGTATTTCTGAAAATTTTTTTGATTAATCTATCATTAAACAAATATCTAATAAATAGTTGACCTGGTGCATTCCATGCAAGGGCTAAGGAACAGTCAGGCATTTCATCACTTGTAATGGATGCCTCCCCTTCTTCCCCCGAAGTACTTCCTTCACGGTTGGCTCTATAAGAAAAAGAAAGAAAGAGAGAGAGAGAGAGAGAGAGAGNAGAGAGAGAAAGAAAGAAAGAAAGAAAGAAAGAAAGAAAGAAAGAAAGAAAGAAAGAAAGAAAGAAAGAAAGAAAGAAAGAAAGAAAGAGGAAAAGAAAGAAGGAAAGAAAGAAGAAAGGATTTTCTAAGTCTTGGGTAGATTATAAAAAGTAAATTAGATTTGCATAATTAATAAAAGATTTACGGACACCAGAGTTACAGTTGCACAAACATCTCTGAAAGTGAAGGTTTCAGCTCCTTTGCTTGAAGACTGTTTTATCAATGATTTCTCTTTTTTCACTCCTGAAGGCAAGAGTCCCCAAACCCAAAATTGCAACATGGCCAGGGTATGTATCTGGAAATTCTTCCCCAAACGGAAGTGCTTTGTCTTTGACCAGCCTACACATAACAAAAATCAATTACTTCATATTGATGAAGCATCAGAGGACCAACTGGAAAAGAGTTTCCAGGAACAGTCCAAAAATTTCTGTTCATATATCTTCAAAAATGCAAAAACCAAGACCCTAAGAGAAGGAATCATTGTCACTGGAAAAAGTGAGTCTCCTTTGTGATAGCATGTCTCTCTGTGGTTCAGCGTGTGTGATGAAGCTGTAATTACTCTCTGGGTTTGTCAGTAATTGTTTTCTTCTCTATGTGATGTGGAAAAGGAGATGTTCATGCCACACATAGACATGCATGTTTCTTCATGTGTTTCCCTATATGAGGGATTATTGAACTTACTATATCTCATGAACTAATACACTTATGCATAGGCACGAGCTGCTGTTAAAGATACAAATCTGAATATGGATGAGACGTTCAGTGGGATAAGCATTTCTTGGTGAGGATACACAAAATATTTTGTGAATTTACACCAGATAGAAAATAAATAGCATCTGAGAGCTCATTAGAGTTTGAGAAACAAATTTATATATAATCCTATGTACCAGGCTGGATTCATGGACATGCGACCTGGGGGGACACAAAGTGCCCTGTGCTGAGATGGATCCTTGCTTGGTTTACTATTTATGTCACTGTCCCAAAATTCTTGATTTATTTTTTTACAAGGACTCCTGCGTTTTCATTTGGAACAGTGCCCACAATTCATATACTCTAATTATGTGTAAAACAAACTTTTATGATTTATATCAATGTGAAAAGTGTTCTAGGAATTCCTTCACATATTGGTTGAGATTATTAATTTAATATTGTAATGGATGAATTCATGAACCATAAAAGAGACAGAGAATAGGATGTTATTATAAGGAAGTGGATTCATGGAAGAGCAAGGAGAAGGAGACAGGTGAGGCCCAAGAAGAAGATTAGGAGGAAAAAAAGTAAGAGAAAAAGCAAAACTTCACTGCAATAAAATTATGATGATTTTTAGAATGCTAATCTCTAAATCTCTAAAACAATGAATGAGAACCTCCTGTCCATTTCCTAAATACCGTGTGTCATTCAGGGCTGGGGACTCTGGTGGTGACCTATGTGAAAGCCATCAATAGTGGAGCAGTACCTTGTTTGGAGAACGCAGTGACAACTCTGGCCCAGCTTGAGAACTCAGCGGCCGTGCAGAAGGCAGCTGACCACTACAGTGAGCAGATGGACCAGCGAGTGAGGCTCCCCACAGACACGCTCCAGGAGCTGCTGGACCTGCACGCAGCCTGTGAGAGGGAAGCCATTGAAATCTTCATGGAGAACTCCTTCAAGGATGACAAGAGGGAGTTCCAGAAAAAGCTTTTGGTACTTTATCTTAGCATATATCTTTCCTGATTCCTGTCCTTTTAGAATGATGCCTAGACTACCCCCCTTTAATCCCATAGTTCATGTGTTTCTCATTGTAGGAGTTTAGATTCTTGTGAGTGACAAGGCTCTATATAGGCTATATTGTTACTTTTTCTAAAAGAATGGTTCTTTATTTTCAATTATTGCAAAACAAATGACCATGTGCTTAGCAGCTTAAGACAACACACATTTATTAGATCACATTTCTTCAGGTCAGAGTCCAGCATAAGATATGCGTACCTTGCTCAGCAGAAAACAAGGTTCAAATGAGTTTATATTATCAAATGGAGGTTCTGGGAAACTCCTCTCCATCTTTAAGCTAGCAATGGTGCATCACATCCTTGTATTGTTTCTAATCTCTCTGACTACCTTCTCTGTCAACAACTGAAGAAAACTGTTTAAAGGGCTCAAGTAGTTATGTAATGTCCACCAGGTAATTTCCATCTTAAAGCCAACCAGCGCTGTATAACATAATCTAATCATAGGATTAATATTCATCAGATCCGCAAGCCCAAGGATTATATACAGAGTGGACACCAGAGAAGAGAACTCTTAGAAGACATCATAATTCTACTTATCATAGGCATCTTCACTGAAAGCTTGTCTTTGAGCCTATTTTTGACTATCCTACAGGTTACAAAAATCTCTCAGTTCATGTAGAAGAAAACCAAGTGCGTCGAAATGTAGAAGTACAACAAATAAATTTTGTCCTTATATTTTTGCACAAACCTTCATTAAAAGAATTCATGACAGGTTTAAAACTCTATTCAGAGGCCAGCTTAACTCATGAAAGGGCAATTGATTTGCCAGATAGATAGATAGGTAGATAGATAGATAGATATAGCTATAGATATATAGAGATATATAGAATATAGAGATATATAGATATATAGAGATATATAGATACATAGATATATGTTTAGTTTCATAACAACCCAAGTTTTCAGAGGACAGTCTACTTCCAGTCATATTGAACTTTCCATTGCTCATAATTGATAAATGGATCACTGTTAATCTTATTACTGATAAAGGAGCCATGCATAATACTGGATTGCATATTTGAAAGTTGCTAAGAGAGTAAATCTTACAACTTCTCATCAAAAGAGAAAAATAATTGTAACTACATAAGATGAGAGCTGTTGACTCAACTTATTGTGGTGATCATTTCACAGTGTATACAAATATTGATTCATTATGTTGGATACGTGAAACTATAATGTTATATGCCAATTGTGTTGACTCAATTGGACAAAAAAGGCACTATGGAGTTCATGTGTACCAGCCCCATCATTTCACAGATGTTGATACTGAGCAGAAGCAAATAAGGGACTTTCCTCATGATATCTGATCGTTCCAACTCTCCATCGATCCTGATGCCATGAGACTGCTTCTTTTATTTTTTTAAATTTTTTCAGTTACAGTTGACATACAGTATTAGATGAGTTTCAGGTGTACAACAGAGTGATCAGACATTTATATAACTTACAAAGTCATCACCCCAGTAAGCCTAGTATCCATCTGACACCACACAAAGTTATTGTAATATTATTGATGATATTCCCTATGCTGTACTTTATATCCCCATGACTACTTCTATAACTGGCAATTTGTACTACTTTATCCCTTCACCTTTTTCACCCATCTCCCCAAACCCCTCCTATCTGGCAAACATCAATTTGTTCTCTATGTCTATGAGTTTGTTTCTCTTTTGTTTTTACATTTATTTTGTTTTTTAGATTCCACATATAAGTGAAATCATATGATATTTGTCTTTCTCTGACTAATTTTATTTAGCATAATATCCTCTAAGTCTGCCCATATTGTCGAAAATGGCAAGATTTCATTTTGTATATTCTTTACCAATTGTCTATCGATAGACACTTAGGTTGCTTCATTTGGCATAGTATCCTCTAAGTCTGCCCATATTGTCGAAAATGGCAAGATTTCATTTTGTATATTCTTTACCAATTGTCTATCGATAGACACTTAGGTTGCTTCCATTCTAGTCAATTGTAAATAATGCTGTAAAAACTTAGGAGTGCATATATCTTTTGGAATTAGTGTTTTGGATTTCTTTAATTAAGTACCCAACAGTGGAATTGCTGGGTAGCTGTATTTTTACACTTGATCTCAGCCAAAAGGCCAAGAAGCGATGGGTAGCTGTTTTTTTGGTAGAACTAGTTTTAGTAGTTCTAGTTTTAATTTTTTAAGGAACTTCCATACTGTTTTCCATAGTGGTTGCACCAATTTAACATCCTAATTATAGTGCCTGAGGGTTCCCTTCTCTCCAAACCCTTGACAACACTTGTTGTCTGTTGATTTATTGATGATAGCTGTTCTGACAGATTTGAGGTGCTACCTTATTGTGGTTTTTATTTTCATTTCTCTCATGATTAGTGAGGTTGAGCATCTTTTTATATATCTGTTGGCCATCTGTCCTCTTGCTAGAAATGTCTATGAAGATTTTTAAACTGGGTTCTCTCTCTCTCTCTCTCTCTCTCTCTCTCTCTCTCTCTCTCTCTCTCTGGTGTGTGTGTGTGTGTGTGTGTGTGTGTGTGTGTGTGTGTGTGTGTGTTAAGTTGTATGAGTTCCTTACATATTTTGAATATTGACACTGTACCAGATGTATCATTAGCAAATATCTTCTTCCATTTTGTTGGTTTTCTTTTCATTTTGTTGATGGTTTCATTACTGTGCAAAAACATTTTAGTGGAATGTAGTCTCATTTCCTTATGTTTTCTTTTGTTTTCCTTGCCCAAGGAGACATATCCAAAAAAGTATTACTAACAATGATGTCAAAAATTTTACTGCTTATGTTTTTTTCTAGGAGTTTTATGGTTTCAGGTCTTACATTTGTCTTTAATCCATTATGAGTTTATTCTTGTATATGGTATAAGAAAATGGCTAGCTTTATTTTTTGCATATATTTGTCCAGTTTTCCCAACATCATTTATTGAAGAGATGTCTTTATCCCATTGAATATTCTTGAGTCCTTTGTGATAGATTAGTTGATCATATAGGTGTGGATTTATTTCTGGGCTCTCTATTCTGTTCCATTGACTTTGTGTCTGTTTTTATGTCAGTACCATGCTGTTTTAATTACTAAACCTTGATGTATAATTTCAAATCAGGTAATATGATACTTCTAACTTTGTTCTTTTATCTCAAATTGCTGTGGGTATTTGGGGTCTTTTGTGGTTCCATATACATTTTAGGGTTATTTATTCTACTTCTGTTAAAGATGCCATTGGTATTTTGATAAGGATTGCATTGAATCTACAGATTGTTTTGGGTAATATAGACATTTTAATGATGTTAATTCTCCCTGTCCATGAGCAAGCTATATGTTTCTATTTATTTCTATCTTTTTCAATTTCTTTCTTCAATGTCTTATAAATTTCCAAGTACAGGTCTTTTAACTGCTTATTTAAATTTATCCTTAGGTTGGTTTTTTTTATGCAATTGTAAATGTGATTGTTTTGTTAATTACTCTTTCTCATAAGTCACTATTGGTGTATGAATGTGCAACCCATTTCTGAATATTAATTTGCTGCTTTACTGAATTCATTTATAAGTCCTAATAGTTTTTTAGTGGAATGTTTAGGGCTCTATCTATATAATATCATGTCATCTGCAATTAATGACATTTTTATTTCTTCCTTTCCAACTTGGATACATTTTATTTCTTCTTCTTGTCTGATTGCAATGGCTAGGACTTCTAATGCTATGTTGTATAAAAGTGGTGAAAGTGGACATTGTTATCTTGTTCTTGAACTTAAACTAATAAAAGCTTTCATCTTTTAACCATAGAGTATGATGTTAGATGTGGGTATTTTATATACGCCCTTTATTATGTTGAGGTATGTACCCTCTATCCCCACTTTGCTGAGAGTTTTTATCAAAATGATGTTAAATTTTGTCAAATGCTTTTTCTTCATTTGTTCATATGATCATATGATTTTTATTCTTCATTT
>NW_017732910.1:144750-146595 GCF_001890085.2 Hipposideros armiger
TTTTATTTATTTGGGTGCCATCTCTTATTTTTCTTGTTGTCCTGGCTGAAAGTTTATAAAGTCTGTTTACCTTCTCAAAGAACCTGCTCTTGGTTTCACTGATGTTTTCTACACTGTTTTCAGTCTCTATTTTATTTATTTCCATCCTGATCTTTATTATTTCTTTCCTTTTACTCACTTTGTGCTTTTGTAGATCTTTATAATTCCTTTTGGTGTACAATTAGATAGTTTATTTGAGATTTTATCTGTTTCTTGAGGTAGGCCTGTATTGGTATAAACTTCTTTCTTAGAACTGTTTTGGCCATATCCCATAGACTTTGGGCCACTGTGTTTTTATTTTCATTTATCTTGAAGTATCTTTTGATTTCTTCCTTTATATCATTGTTAACCAATTCATTGTTTAGTAGTATGTTATTTAGTTTCCATGTGTTTAGTTTTTTTCAGCTTTCTTCTTGTAATTCATTTCTAGATTCATACCATTGTGATCAGAGAAGATGCTTGGTATGAATTCAATCTTTTTAAATTTATTGAGACTTGTTTTGTGGCCTAACATGTGGTCTATGGTGGAAAATGTTCCATGTGCACTTGAAAAAAATGTATATTCTACTGCTTTTAGGAGAAATGGTCTACAAATACCAATTAAGTTCACCTGCTTTACAGTATTATTTAAAGCCTTTGTTTCTTTGTTCATTTTCTGTCTGGATGTTTTATCTATTGATGTAATGGAGTGTTAAAGTCCCTTACTATGACAATATTACCATTGATCTCACCCATTATGTTCATCAGTTTTTGCTTTATATGGTTAGGTGTTCCTATACTGGTTCTGTAACTGTTCATGAAAGCTAATCCTCTGGTTGGATTGATTCCTTTATGATTATGAAATCCTTCCTTTTCTCTGTTATAAAGCTTATTTTGTCTGAAATAAGTATTACTACCCCAGTCTTTTATTTATCTCCATTTTCATGAAACATCTGTTTCTATCTCTTTACTTGCAGTCTGTGTGTGTCTTTCAATTTCAAGTGGGTCTCTTGTAGGCAGCACATGTAGGGGTCTTATGTTTGTATCCATTCAGTGACCTTAGGCCTTTTCATTGGAGCATTTAGTCCATTTACATTTAAAGTAATTGTTGATGAGCATTTAGATATTGCCATTTTATTAATTGCTTTCTGATTGCTTTTGTAGTTCTTCTCTGTTCAATTCTTATTCTCTTGCTCTCTTCTCTTGTATGTTGATAACTTTCTACAGTGTTGTCTTTGGATTCTTTTCTCTTTAATTCTTGTATATCTTGTAGATTTTTGGTTTGTGGTTACCATGTGATTCATATATACCAGATTATGTTTATAGCAGGTTTTTTTTAAGTTAATAGTCACTTAAGTTTGAACACATCCCAAAATCACCACAATATTTACTCATTCCATCCAAGGTTATGTTTTTGTCAGTTTTTCAGTTCTTTTTTGTATACCTGTTTACGTGTATTTCTTTTTTTTTTTAAGATTTTTATTGGGGTATTGGGGGGATGGGAACAGTGTTGGGGAATTGCGGGAAGGGGAACAGACAAGTTGCTGTCGTTTTTGTTCTTCAGTCTAGTTGTGGAGGACGCCGCTTCACTGGCCCAAGCTGGCACCATCATTGCGGGAAGGGGAACAGACAAGTTGCTGTCGTTTTTGTTCTTCAGTCTAGTTGTGGAGGACGCCGCTTCACTGGCCCAAGCTGGCACCACCACTGCACTCCTCCCCCCGGGAGAGGCATTTCAGTCACCAGCTTCTGGACGGCCGCTCACTGCGGCTGCTGGCCGCTCACGCTGGCTGCTGGCTACACACGGTAGCCCATGGCAACCCACTGCCA
>NW_017732910.1:148140-153156 GCF_001890085.2 Hipposideros armiger
TGTGTAAGTTCTCACTGAATTCATCTGTTCTTCCCTTAAATACATTAAGCATCCTTATAACCAGTGTTTTGAACTCTGCATCTGGTAGACTGCTTTTCTTCATTTCGTTGAGTTCTTTTTCTGGAGTTTTGTTTGCTTATTTCTATACATGAGGTAGGTTTGCTACATCTCCCAGGCATGGCAGAGTGGCTTTATGTAGTAAAGGTGTCTTGTAGAGACCAGTGGTGCATTTTACCTGGTCACCTGAGCTGAGTGCTTCAGGGATATGTAGGTTGTGTGTACACTCCTGTTGTAGTGGAGCCTTGATTGCTGTTGGCACATCAGTGGGTGGGATTGACCCTAAGGCTGACTTGCTGTGAAGGTTGACTGTGACCACATGGGGCTAGCTGTTGGGCAGGAACTGATTTCACGGAGTGGAAGTCTTCTTAGTGGAACTCAGGTGCCAGCTAAATCTGACCTTCACATGTGTCTTTTCTGGAGCTGTTTGAGTTGTGCCCTGGTGTGGTATTAAGCCAGCCACCAGGTTTGGTAATTCTGGAGCCTCGCAGGGGGGGCTCTGATGCAGGCCAAGGTCAGCTTCCATTTGTTCCCATCTTGAGACCACCTAGTTGTAGCTATGAAGTGATCTGTAGTTTGTGCCCTTTGTGCTCCACTTGGAGGTTCTTGGGAAAAGCTATGCTATGAACTAAGGCCAGCTACCACTAGAGCCTTATGACCCTTGGGACACTTCAGTGGATGCTACGATGTGAGCTGAGGCCAGCTGCCACTTGTGTTGGGATTTTGGCTGCTTGGTTGAAGCTACATTCCAAGCCATCATTTGCCACAGCTTATGCCAGGCTTGGGACCATCTGAAGGGAGTTACAATGAAAGTTGAGACAAGGCACAGCTTGTGCCAGACTTGGGGCTCCTTAGCAATAGATACAGGGCACCAATACTAGTCACTGATCATTTGGGGTTTGTGGACCTTTCAGAGATTTTAGGAAAGTGCACAGTGTGAATTAAGACTGGCCACTTGTGTGGAAAACCTGCTGGAAGCAATTGGTCCATGTGCAAACTGGTTAGGGCAATATCGCAGGGAATCACCAGTGTGGTATAAACTGTGTTATCCAGGTAAATGGATACCTCAGATTTGGCGCCCACTTGTGCCTGCTGGCTGGGTCAGGGCAGGGCTCATCAAAAAAGCCAATGACACCTGCCCCTGCTTCCCATCTCCAGAGAGAGCCACCCTGACCACTGGCCTTCCAGCCCTAGCCCTGAGGCTAGTCAGTTCAGCTCCTCCCTGTATATACATACCTGGAGCTTTTCAATCTGCTGTTCCTGCAAAATTACAGCAAGTGAGTTTGTGAGTGACTGAGTCCTAATGCGGACCCCTCAAGAGGAACACCTGGTACTCACTCCAGCAGCCCTCCTCTCACTCATCTGTAATACCTTCTGTTTTTCACAGCCAGATGTTGTGGGAACTCCTCTTCCAGGCACCGGTACCTAGAGCCGGGGAGCTGAGGATGGGGCTTGGATTCCTCACTCCTCAGGGATGGACCTCAGCAGCCAAGATATTCATCCCAATTGTTAATCATCTCACTGTAGGTGTGGAACCTGTCCATTTTGCATCTCTGCCCCTCCTACCAGTCTCATCGTGGCTTTTTCTTTGTATCCTCAGTTATAAGACTTCTGTTCAGCTATTCTTCAGTTGGTTTTCAATGATGGTTGCTCTGTAATTTAGTTGTAAGTGTGACGTGGGAGGAGGCAAGCATAACTTTACTTAGTCCCCATCTTGACTGCAAGTCAGACTGCTTCTTCTAACGGGATTACAGTTGGACCTTCCCTTCTAATATTTTTTCCTTTGGGTTTCTCCACATTTCCCTGATAGGAAACCATACAGGAAAAGAAGGGAGATTTCATGCAGCAGAACAAAGAGGCATCTACAAAATATTGCCAGGCTCAGCTTAAGCAGCTCCTCGAGCCCTTGATGAAAGATATTTCGAAAGGGACTTTCTCTGTGCCTGGAGGACACAAACTCTACTTAGAAGAAATGGACAAGTTTGAACAATCTTATAAGCTGGTACCCAGGAAAGGAGTTAAGGTGAGGAACAAAAAAAGGGAGGAAGAACATCAGATTAGGGTCAGAGCATCTTTTGAAAATCTAAGACCACAGCACTATTTGTGGAGAGAAAGCAGGGCATGATGATGCCTCTACACTTTCAGGTTTTATATCCACAGTTAGTTAGCCACTCTTAAATAAACTAGAAATGTTTCTTCCCAAATATAGGATTTATTATCAAAAATCTTGATGAAGAGGACATTCCTTTCACTAAGCAGTGTAACAGGTTTTGTGCTACATATAGGGGGATATGTAATTAAAGAAGCAACTTTCTCAAAAAGCTTATTATCTTACCAAAAAAAGCCATATAAATGGGCAATTAGATATGGTGGGGTAACGATTATCATACAAGTATACGATATTGATGATGGTGATGATGATGGCGGCTAGCATATATTGAGCACTCACTTTTTATTGTAGGTATCACCTTGGGTTTTGTGTTTGGATTATTAATTTAATCCTTAGAATAATATGAATTATGTACTGTCATCCACATTATACAATTGAGAAATGTGATGCACTGAAAATCTATTAAGTTGCCTAAGAGAAAACAGCCAGCAAGTGGTAGCGCAGCTCTGTGTACCAGGCAGCCATTTAAAACTCAGTAAGATGTTTAGTGAAGCTTCATGGACAAGGAGGTAGTCATTAAAGTAAAAGTATCAATAATTGATATCTGGTAACAAAAGGGTAGACGAGCATCTATTCAGAAGAAAAAGAATGTGCCGATATTGCAAAAAATGGAGGATTGGTATTTATAGAACTGCACATAAATCCAGTTGTCTATAACCCAGGGTGGATGGTAGACGGCATCTGTAGTATAGGAAGCTGGAGGGCTAGGAAAGAGGTTGCTGTAGAGGGTTTTCATGTCTAACTAAAGGGCTTGGACTCTTATTATGAATCCATAGAAGGAAAGAAACAGCACAGTGAGAATCCCAAAAAGAATGAAGAATTTACAGGATCTGATTTGAAGTTTTCTTGGACAATGATTTCCACAGCAATAGACTTGATCTTTGTTATCTTACAAGCCTTTGCTCCTTCTTGTTTCCTCAGGCAAATGAGGTTCTCCAGAGCTCCCTGAAGTCACTGGCTGCAACAGAGGAATCCATCCTGCAGGCAGAGAGCGCCCTCAGTGCTGCAGAGAAGAAAGTAGCAGGTACAGGACAGGGCTTGGCTCACAGAAAGGAGAGGTTCTTGCAGGGCCCTTTAACAGCTGTGAGAACAAAAACCTCTTGAAATAAGAGTGTCTGCTCCTTCTGCCCAACAACTCTGCTAAACTGGAAATAACTAAGGGAATTCTGGTTGCTTATTCAGCCAATTAATGCCTTTCCATCATATTCTGAAGCATGTTTTGTTGGTGTGGCTAGTAAGAATATTCAGAGATTTCTCCCCACCATTTAAATATTATTTTAGTCTCTGAACTCAGGAGGATACAGCTCAGCATAACTGTTACTTTCTTTCCTCTGTAAAACCCTTGNACGCTGGCTGCTGGCTACACACGGTAGCCCATGGCAACCCACTGCCACAGGGGCTGCAGCCTACGCCGTCGCCGGTGACTCCCGGCAGCCCAGCTCCAGGTTGAGTTGCCGTTCAGCATCCCAGCTGCGGAGGGCGGCATCACTGGCCCTCACACGTGGGATCTGAACTGGGGCCCTCCGGCGTCCCAAGCCAGTTCCTAACCATCTCGCCACTCGGCCGGCCCACGTGTATTTCTTAATATGTTGTTATAATTACACATGATCTTCCTACTTTTACTTTTAACCATTGTGCTAGCTTTATACTAGGTTATTTCACTGGTTTTACTGTTTGCCTTTGTCAGTGAGAATGATTACTTTCCTATATTTTCTAATTCATATCTTTGATCTTTTCTACTTAAAAAATCCTTAACATTCCTTGTAGTACTGTTTGGTGGTGATAAACTTCTTCAGCTTTTTGTTTTCTGGGAAACGCTTTATGTCTCTTTTAAGTTGAAATGAAAGCCTTGCTGGGTAGAGTAATATTGGTTGTAGGTCTTTGCTTTTCATCAGTTTGACTATTTCATGCTGTCCACTTCTGGCCTGCAAAGTTTCTGTTGAGAAATCAGCTGATAGTCTTAGGGGAGCATCTTGTAGGTAACTGCTTTTCTCTGGCTATTTTAAGGTTGTCTCTTTGTCTCTTACTTTTGGCTTCCTTTTTTTTTTTCCCCCAGGCAACAGAATTTTATGGTCTTATTAAAACACAATTTGCACACAAGCTGTCTATTCATTTTCTTCACTGTGTAGCACGGTATTGGGATTGGTGACTCTGATGGCCAGCTGGGCTGCTCTTTCCACAATGGCTTTGTGATTCTTTGAGGAGACATTGTGAGCAATCTCAGCACAGTAAGATTTGTTGAACTTCAAGCTCCTTGACATTGTGGACCAGGAACATCTGAAAGCCACTGACTAAGCAGCATGTGCTTTGTTTTCTTGTAACTTCCATAATGAATATTGGGCATTAAGATCTGGCCCTTGAATCTTCTGTGCACCCTATTGTCAATGCTTCTGGATTTCCGCCAATTATGCATAATTTGGAGATATCAGTCTGACTGGGTGCAGGATAAACTTCTTGATCCTCTTTTTGAAGATTTTGGGCTTCATGAGTGGTCTGAAGACACCCATGATACTGAGTAGGAAATGAGTGCCAACTCTGTAAGCAGCGCAGAGGAAGAGCTTAACTTTGGCTTTAATTATGTTGTGTCTTGTGTTCTTTAGATTCATCTTGTTTGAGACTCTCTGCACTTCTTGTGCTTGTATGTCTGTTTCATTTGCCAGGTTAGGGAAGTTTTCAGTTATTGTTTCTTCAAATAAGTTCTCAATCCCTTGCTTTCTGTCTCCTCCTCCTGGTCCCCCTATGATGTGAATGTTGTTATTCTTGATGCTTTCCCTGTCTCTTAAACTATG
>NW_017732911.1:0-13086 GCF_001890085.2 Hipposideros armiger
TAGATTTGAAATATAAGTGGGTGGCAGAATTAACAAGAGGCTAAGAAGTGAATCCTTAGAAAAGGAAAGGCACCTCCTACCTGTTTGGTTCTCTAACTCTTAGGATCCATCTACAAAACAATTGGTCAGTTCAAGAGAAAAACTGACAACTAAAGCCATTTGACAACATTAGAGTAAGACTTTTGTAGACATCGACATTATTTACCACAGTATATTCACTCAGAGGAAATTAACCTTCTTATTTGAAAAAATGTTATATATAATAGACATACATAAATCCCCCCATACTATAATTTAAGTTCCAATGTTTAATTGTACTGACTCTGAGAAAATATCTGACCACTAGCCTTCAGTCATCAAACTTTTATAAATTTTTTATCTGAACCTTTTCATGAGTTTTAGTTTTAACCATTCTTGATATTGAGAAGGTACCATATCAGGACATATGTAAAGTTATAATGAGGCTAAAGTCTTTTAATCTCAATATAATTGGGCATATTTTAGGACTTAATATGCTATGACAAACAATGCTTTTGTGGCATCTCACTGATTTGTTTGATTTAAAATAAAAAAAGCATTACTGCTGCTTCTGATACTTGTGGTCAAGTATAATACCCAGACCTTTTTCTGTATTTAGAGCTGTTCCTGAAGTAAAATGAATTAATGAAATCCCAACAAGTCTACTGTTTCAGAGGATCTATTCTACTGAGAACATATTAGAAAAAAAGGGATTTTCAGCTAGTATAAAAAACCCATATGGCTCAAATTCTTGTCCTCTTATCCATCTTTCTGGCCTGCCGCCCTCTTTTAGTGACTTCCTTTCCCCTTTGTTATGTTTTAACTTTCCTTAAGACTGCCTTTGATACGTGTTTTAACTTGATTTTACCTGGAAACAAATGAAGGAGAGAAGTTAGAGAGGACTCCCATTGTTATTTGCCCCAGGCCTAGCCTGTACTCTATTGATAAATAACCTGTAACCAATCATTCCATATTTGTGCAATTTGATCTTCTGATAACACTTCATGTTGTTGTCTCTGACTACTTCTTTAATCTCCCAAGTTTCTTTTTGTTTCTCCAATACACACAATAGTGGAAGGAATATATTTCTTTCTAAATTCAAATTTGCCTTTTGCTATGAACTTCATTTGTAAATTTAGATTTCAATAAATGGTGTCATCTGCATTCAAACATTGGGTTTTCTTTTTTATTTCTTTTACAAACACTTTACTTAGTGTTATAAACATTCCTAATTTAGATATCTTTAATGTAAGGCAAATAATAATAGAGTTAGCTATTTGAATGCTTAAAAACTTAAGCTGTACCCCACACAAAATAATCCAGTCATTTAAAAAAAATGTCAAGCAACTTTGATGTTACTACATTAAATATTGAGTACCTGAGTGTCCATCCTGGTTGTATGTAAACAAAGCTTATTAAACAACCTCAAAATTTCTGAGAATCATAAACTTCAATTATATCCCAGATTCTGTCATGCAAGTGTGTCCAGCTATAACGTTTTGTTTTTAGTACCAGTATACTTGGTGTGCATTACATTCAGGTACACAATATAATAATTTGATATTTATATAACTTCTAAAATGGCCCCAGATGATTTTGCCTCCTGGTATTCACACCCTTGTCTAATCCCTTCTGTTGAATGTGTTTGGGCCTAGTGACTCACTTTTAATGAATAGGATATGACAGTCACTTCTATGATTAGGTTACCTCCATCTCTCTAGTACTCTCCCTTGCTGACACACTCTTGACTTCCTATTTGCTTTGATGAAGCAAGTTGTAAGATGTGCTACAAAGAGGCATATAGGTCAAGTAAGCTAGAGAGGCCTCTGGCCAACAGCCAACAAGGAACTGAGGCCCTCATTCCAACTACCCACAAGGCACTGAATCTTAACAACAACCATGTAAGTGAGCTTGGAAGTGGACATTTCTTCAGTAAAGCCTTCAGGTATGACCACAGCCCTGGCCGATACCTTCACTGTAGCCTTGTGAGAGACGCTGAACAGAGGACTCGGCTAAATTATGCTCAGATTCCTGACCCACAGAAACTGAACTAAATGTGCATGTGTGTTTTAAGCCACTAAGTTTTGTAGTAATTTGTTACACAACAATAATGAATACAGCCTTATTCCTGACTTTAGCCACCCTTTAACAGTTTCTTCCATTTCTCAGAGGCTGAGCAAAATTATTCAACCAGAGGAGTCTAAACTCAGTTACCTGGGCTTCTCCCTTGAAATATTTATCATCTAAGGAGAGTTTAAAAATGCCTACCTTCACCAACCTACTTTGATCTGGTGGAGTTGTGGATGTTTATTATTTTAGTTCACCCAGTCTGTGCCTTCTTTTTAGTAAAAGCACCTCATGTTTTCTCTAGGAAACTACTTCACCTCCATCAGATGTTGTCATTCAATGATTTTGGAATTGTCAATTTAAAAGGTCTACAATCTGTAGCTATTGGCTGAACACACAATCCAAGATGGGTCATTCAGGCACTCTATCCATGGGATTTTAATTTTGAGCAGGGTAATAGAAATTGTTGGGTGTTTTGTTTGTTTTGTTAGTTCTTTTATGTTGTTGTTGTTCTCAGCAGGATCCAACCCTCTTCCATTAGGTGGAATCCTCAGTTCTGTGAGTTTTTATAGAAAGCATGCTCTACTTTTTACCCCAGAAGAGAAAAGATCAGCTACTCCCTTTTTCCACACTGTAGCATGAAGATGTATTTAGGCTTGAGCAGATGGGAGGATTCCATACAAGTCTTTGAATCCTAAGATATTAACTGAAAGGTACATACTTATTGTGTGGAGCAATCTTTGCTGTGTTGCTTGCATCCTACCCTTCACTGGTCCCTGCTCATATTTCTGATCCTATGTCTCCAGCTTTTCTCTTAATTTGGTTAATTGACTAATATCTTTCAAAATTATTTTATATTTATTAGTTAAAATTGGTCACAACTGTGGCATACAACTGAGACTCATAATGAATAAAAGCAGATTGCACAAAAATAAAAAATTGTTGGATTAATCATTTTGTTGTTCTGTACACCTGAAACTAATAAAAAAAGAAGAAAAAATTGTTGGAACACATGCTTTCAGACAATGGGTCTCAGAATCAATTTTTAATTAGTTCCTCCTATCTAGGTTCTTGTTGTTATCTTGGTTCCTGTTTTTGTAAAGGTCTGGTTATTTAGCTTTTCTTTGATTCTACTGTTTGTCTCTATAAGTTCCATTTTTGCTTATATTAGCTGGAAAAAAATCATTGAATCAGAGTAATCTAAGTTCAATCAGAGCAGTCTAAACGCAGTTACCTGGGCTTCTATCAGGTTAAAAAGAAAGGAAATTTAGGAATTTGCACATATGTTTTCTCTCATGTTAAATTAGTCAATACCATCAGAAGTAGCCATTGGTAAAGACTCTTTCCTGGCCATGATTTCTTCTCATTCTCGTATAGACATCCCTTTACAATATGACTTTTCTATTCTTTTTATCAAGAGACAGAGTTTATTCCCTCATCTCTTGAATCTGACCAGGCTTCATGACTTGTTTTGATGAATAGACTATGGGGACATGATGTATTACATCCAAGCCTAGGCCTCATGAGGTTTTGTGGCTTCCACTCTCACCTTTTTGAATCCTTGAAACCTCTATGTGAAGGCATGGGCCAGCATCTGTAAGGATGAGAAAACATGTGGAAAAAGATGCCAGCACCCACCTCCAGACATGAGCGAGGCCATCCTGGATCATTCAGCCCCAGACAAGCTGCTAAACAACGACAACCATATTAGTGACTACAGGAGAGACCAGCAGAAGAATTGCCCAGGTGAATCCAGCCCAAATGGTGGATACACAGATTCATGAGCAAATAAAATTGCCATTGTTTTAAGCCACTAAGTTTTGGGGTGAGGGTGTTACACAGTAAATTGTTAATTGACACATTGTACTACCAAATCATCAAATAATTCCTTATCTTATTAAATTATTATTCTGTGACTTCTGTTACCTAGTCTTCTGGTGCTCCCAGAGGCAAGAAAATGAAGTCTGTAATCTGAGCAGGCTTTTGTCCAAATAAAATCATGGGTTCTATTATTACAGAAGGGGAGAATGAATAATGGAATTTCTTCAACAGCCCTTTACTCTTTTCACTTTACATACTCTGGATAACGCACACTTCTCATAGCTTACATTAATAACTATAGGGAGTTGACTCCAAAATCTATACTTGTGTCCAAGTTTCAGAGTTACATAGTCATGCATTCATATATTCATTACATATGTAAATACATACATTATATAAATATATTATATATACAGGTTTCCCCCACTCTCTGAAAATAGAGCATTCCTCTGAAATCTTTCAGAAGCTAAAATGATGTAAAGAAGTAATTACCATTAATTTATACGGAAAACTTTTTGAGCTTCCCAGACCCGAAACGCAATGCACATGCTGTGTGTTCAAATGCACATGCAGTGTTTCATTCACCATGTTCAAAATGCTTAATTATGTTCAGTTTTACGTTAAATGTAACACCCTTAAAAGCTCTCTTAGGCTTTTATGATAGCTTAGGACACATCTTACTAACTAATACACAGTATAAATTGAGATAAAGCACAGATGCTCACAGATACAGTTCAAAGCTATTGTGGCTTGATGCTGAGATGCTCAGTGTAATTCCCCAGGAAGGAGCTTGGGGGTATCACTCTTGCTGCTTGGGTTGCACACTGCTTCTATAATGGCTTCCTGTTAAAGAAAGTTTGAACGCTGTTTTTGCTCTTTGCCTTTTCTCCTGAAAGTTAAATCTTCTTTCGATTTTTTTTGGTTAGTGAAAACAGGTACTAATGTAGGTCTTTCATAAAAGCAAAGTGGCATAACATGAAATTTCGAAAAGTGAGGGAAACCTGTATATATATATATAATATATATCAACTATAATTTAATATATTTGTAGCACAGGATGTGGCATACAGCATAGGGAATAGAGTCAATGGAATTGTAACAGCTATATACAATGTCAGAGGGGTAGTAGATTGGGGGAGGGAGGTTATCACTTTGTGAGGGGTGTGAATGTCTAACTATTACATTGTTTAGTACACCTGAAACTAATAAAAATACATTATATTGGGTTGTTGGAAAAGTCATGACTCATTTTTGCAATGAAAAACATAGAAAAATACGTCATGACTTTTCCGACAGCCAGTATATGTACTATATATAATATATACGATGTTGGACAATTAAGTTCGAGAACTCATCCTAGAAAAAGTGCTACATACCTCATTGCTGAATATGACTATGGTCACCTTCAAAGTACTCCCCTTGGGAAGCTATGCACCCACGCCAGCGCTTAGTCCACCCTTCAAAGCAATTCTTGGAACTCTTTTTTTGGAATGACTATCAGAGCTGTCATTGTATTACCCTTGATGTCCTGAATGTCATAAAAATGTCTTCCTTTCAATGCAAATAAAAACCACAATGAGATACCATCTTACCCCGGGTCAGAATGGCTATCATCAATAAATCAACAAACAACAAGAGCTGGCGAGGTTGTGGGGAAAAGGGAACCCTGGTGCATTGTTGGTGGGATTGCAGATTGGTGCAGCCACTATGGAAATCAGTATGACGGTATCTCAAAAAACTGGAAATGGAACTACCTTATGACCCAGCAATTCCACTCTTAGGTATTTATCCAGGAAAACCCAAGACACTAATTGGAAAAATATATGCACCCCTATGTTCATTGCAGCACTATTTATAATAGCCAAGACTTGGAAACAATTGAAATGCCCATCGGTAGACAACTGGATTAAGAAACAGTGGTACATTTACCCAATGGAGTATTACTCAGCTATAAAGAAGAAGGAAATCGTACCATTTGCAATGATATGGATAGATCTAGAGAACATTATGCTAAGTGAAATAAGTCAGTCAGAGATATATGATACCATATGATCTCACTTATATGTGGAATTAAAAAACTGAATAAATGAGTAATGTAAACAGAAATAGTCTCAGAGACACAGAGGAAAAACTGATGATTGCTAGATGGGACGGGGGTGGGGATGAGGGAGAAGGGGAAGGGACAAGACAACATAAATTGGTAACTATAATATTGCCTCAGGGATAGAAAAAAAACAGTTTGGGGAATATAATCAATAATGTTGTAAATATTTTTTAGGGGGCCAGATGGTCTCATGTCTTGTTACCATCAGCATCCAGATGCTTCTGATTATGGTGAACTACTGCTTGAGCAACGTTGACCAAACTGTCCACCTGTATACATTTTTTTGGCCCCGGCACATATATATATATATATATATATATAGATAGATAGATAGATAGATAGATAGATAGATAGATAGATAGATATAGATATAGATATATAGCCAGAAAAGTCATGACATATTTTTTCTATGTTTTTCGTTGCAAAAATGTGTCATGACTTTTCCAACAACCATATATACATATTTATATACATATATATGAAAAAACTATATTAAAATTGCTCTGATGGTAACCACTTTGAGCACCTTTTGTAATTGCAGAAGTAAGACGTGACTTGTGTTCATCTTTTGTTATTGGTATATATGTGTATTGAGTATTACAATTTTAATACAGTTTTTTTTCCTTTCTTAAAATGTGTATACTTTGTTATGGCACCCTTTGTGTGTGTGTGTGTATAATTTCTAGGTATATTCCATATACTCTTGTTTAGCAACTTGGACTTTATCTTAACAGCAATGGAAGACGTTTACAGTGTTTCAGGAAGATGAGTAGTTACGATCAGAAGATCATCCGTTTACACTGTGGAGAATGGAATGGAAGTATTGAGGTATGAGGTAAGAACACTTTTAAGGGGTCACTATTAATAATTACTTTGGAACATTGTACAAGAACTATAACTGTTGTGTAAAATGTGAAGTATGGTTATCCTACCCATTTAAGGCCCTGTATGACTTGGCCTCTCCCTGCCTCCCTGGCTTTTAAATTTGGTCACGTGACTAGGTTCTGATCAAAGAAAAATAAGCACAAGCAGTGTGTCTTGTACTTTGGAGACATGTTCTTAATTGAAGAAGTACATATACTCTTCTTATTCCCTTTCTCCTTCCTGCTGATTGGCATGCAGGTATAATGGCTGGAAGTGGAGAAGCCATTCTGAACCAGGAAGTGAAAGTATTTGTTGAAGATGGTGGTACAACAGGATAGAAGGGGCCTGGATTCCTGAAAATCATGGAACTGCTATGTCAGCCTAGGCTAACAACATTTACATGAGAAGGAAATAAATAATAAGTCATTACTGATATACAGTAAGTCCCTGACTTATGAACGAGTTCCATTCCAGGAGAACGTTCTTAAGTCGGACTCATTCATAAGTCGGACTCGTTCGTAATTCCAACAAAGAGAGTCTTTGCACTTCCTAGCAGTCCCCTCCACATCACCACTGCTTTTCTTCTTGCTTCTGGACACCCTGGGCTCTGATTGAGCACTGTGCTACTGTACACTATTACTCTGTACAGTAAGCACACAGCAGCACAACTGTGACAATGTCCGGCAGACACGTGAGCTACTTCCACGATTTGTTCGCAACTCAAATGTTCGTAAGTTTACTGTATTAGATTTTCTGTTTCTTTTACCTGAACCTAGTCAAGACTTAGTGAATGGGAGAAGAAGTCCCCAAAAGACAATGCAATAGTAACCAGTATGAGTTCACAGGAAAAGGTTTAAAATAGCCATTGTATTAGCCAGATTTTCCCACAGAAACAGAACCAATAGGAAATATATAGGTATACAGTATAGAAAGAGATTCATTATGAGGGATTAACACATATGATTGTGGAGGATGAAAAGTCCCATGATCTACCATCTGCAATCTGGAAGATCAGGAAAGCCAGTGGTATAGTTCCAGTCCAAACCCAATGGGCTGAGAACCAGGGAAGCCAATGGGATAAATCCTAGTCTGAGGCCCAAGACCCAATTACCAGGAGTGCTGATATCTGAAAGCAAAAGAAGATGGATGTCCCAACTCAAGCAGAGAGTAAATACGCTCTTTCTCTACTTTTTTGTTCTAGTCATGCCTTCAATGGATTGAATGATACCTACCTGAACTGGTGAGTATGATCATCTTTACTCCGCCTACTAAATCAAATGCTAATCTTTTCCAGAAGCACCCTCAAAGACACACTCAGAAATAATGTTTTACCAGCTACCTGGGCATCCCTTAGCCCAGTCAAGTTGACACATAAAATTAACCATCACAGTTACCACAGAGAAGAGGAGGATGAGCTGCCTAAATTCATTTAGATTGATCCAGAATGGAGGTTTTTTTCAAGGGGTAAAATGAAACTGTTCTGCTGAGGTTAGGTAGTTGAGTTTATTAGTAACGAAGTGGTTGAAGAGATGCACCACGAGAAAAGAAAAGAAAATGAGACCAGAAGAGGTTAGTAGATAATGAAAAAGCAGAGCTGTTGCAGGGCCTTTAAAATATATATATAAAATCTGTTATATTTTTCCTTTCAAAGTTAAAGTCTACTTTCCCTCACTTTGAGTATGGGGTTTACTTAGAGACTTACTTCCAATGAATAAAGTATGGTTGAAGCGACAATATGTGACCTTCAACATTGGGACCTAAAAGGCATTGTGGCTTCCTCCTTGCTCTTTCTCATGGATCACTCATTCTGGAGGAAGCTAGCTGTCATGTCATGAGAACAATTAAGCAACCCTATGAAGAGACTCACATGACCAAGAACTGAGGCCTCCTACTAACAACTAGGTAAGTGAGTGAGCTATCTCAGAAATGGATCCTCCAGCCTCAATCAAACCTTCTGATAACTTGCACCTCCAGCCGTTGTATTAACAAGAACCACATGAGAGACCCGGAGGCCGAATCACACAGCTAAGCTACTTCTGAATTCCTGATCCACAGAAATGGTGAGATAACGTTTGCTTTTTGGACTTCTAAATTTGGGACAAGTTGTTATGTAGCCATAGACAGATAATATAGACATCAAGGTCTAGAGATCTTGAAAAAATACAAAGAAAAGGTGTGGGTCAAACAGCTTGAAGGATAATAGTTGTGATTTGAAAAGAGAATGTTTGAATTTAAAATTTTAGAGGTGAAGTAGTTCTCTTAGTGATAACAAAGTCATGTGTATGGCCATTGTTGTAGATGGCTAAAGTGCAGTGGGAGTAAAAGTTACTAGATATGAGGATATCATGTGTCCACAAGAACACTGAAGTTACCCAGAGTCACCAAATACCATTAGTTAAAAGCCCTTATAGAATACTAGAATGTCAGTGCTAGAAATGTAAGTCATCTAGTCCTTCTAATTGGACTTGATTAGTTCCTCAGGGTGTAGACCAAAGGAATACCCACATTAGAAACAACTGAATAACTCTTGTAAAATTCCCTTACATCAGAACAAATTAATAGCAATTTGCAGGGCTGGTATCCAGGAATCTTAATGTTATCAAATTGTCCAGGTGATTCTTTATTTTTTAATTAAATTTATTGGGGTGATAATGGTTAGTAAAATTACATAAGTTTCAGCTGCTTGGAAAACAGTATGGAAGTTTCTCAAAAAATTAAAAATAGAATTACCATATGGTCCAGGAGATTCTTGTGTGCACTAACTTTCAGCACTTCTGGTCTAGTTCAACTCCTTTATTTTATGACTTCTCTTTCAGAAGCAGACCTTATTTTGATTATTTTTTTATTATTGTGAAATACACATTTAAAAAAAATTAGTTTCAGCTGTACAACACAGTGCAATAGTTATACTTTTTACCCCTATTTTGATTCTTATACTTTCCATTATACAAAGCTGCCTTTCATGTCCAAAGTATCAGTAGCAATTGGTAAATCTATAATAATAAGCAATATTGAAATAATATTTAAATTAAATATTTCTTTTAAAAGAAAATTGAAATTCTTTACATATGATCTGACTCCAACCTGATTCTTCTGCTACTTTCTGCCTCACTCACGATGTTCCTGTAAATTTTTTCCCACCTCAGGATTTTTTCATTTGTTGTTTCTTTTGCCTAGACCCTTGTGTTACTCAAATGTCTGCTCCTTGCAACAGTATTCTCCATTCTCCCAAACTCACCCACCCTCTTATCCTCTGTAGTATGTATCACTATTCAAAATGATCTTGGTTCTTTGTTTTCTTGATAAAAAATTATAGTTAAGCTCTATGAGATGACAGATTTTGTCTGTTTTGTTCAGTACTTCATTTCTAATACATAGAACAATGACAGGCTGTGGTGCCCCATGGACAGGAGTGAAAGTAGTCAGATCTGAGGGCGAGCAATAGGGGATGGATTGTTTTTAGATAACTTAAAATCAACTTTAAAATGGAATAAAATCATTCTGCTTTTTATTATCACCAAGCACTGGCAATTCTAAGCAATGTCAGTGATAAAATATTGCATTGTCAGAAGAGTTATGACATATTTTTTTCTATGTTTTTCATTGCAAAAATGCATCATGACTTTTCCAACAACCCAATATATGCCTCCCTTAGAAAACTTTTTGCTTTGGTCTAAGTTCTAAACAAATTTTGTGGTACTGTTGAGTTTTAATTATATGTATGTAACCTTTCAAATTAATGCATTTTGATGACTTATTCTTTAACAAACATTGTGTGCATCATGAAAGTTAATTGGGAGAATTCCCAGTTAGGTCTCCATTAAAAAGATTGACTGAACTACACACATTTCTTTGGAGAATAAGTTCACAAAATTTGTAAATTGTTCGAGCTCAGCTTTGGTGCAGGGTGTCTTCACCCCCTGTGGTGCTACATACCCTACATTTAAAAAGTAAATGAGAAATGAACAATGATAGCACAGTGATTATAAATGAGAAACAGAACCTGGGTTACTTCAATTCTGCCACCTTGTATGACCACTTTGTGTTTTTATTTATGTTTAAAATTTAAAATACTGAAAGTGCAAAATTCCAGGTGTAACTTTTTTGTTTTGAAAATGAAACTTTTAATTCATACATGAAATATTTTACTGAATTTGAATTTTTCTGGTGTGAAACTTTAGATGAGATTATTAATCAGACAGAAAAATATATGGGAACACCAGAATTAGCCTTGAGCAATGCAAAGTAAAAAAAGAAACTTTAAATTGTTCCTTGAAGATTGGGTCACAGAAATTGTGGAGAAAGACAAATACTGAGCAACACAATGTAAGGAAATGAATATTTACATGGACAAAATATTCAAATGTTAAAACAACAATAACAGGGGAAAAGACAAAAGATGCTGGCCTGACATTGCCAGAAGAAACCAAAAGGGCAGTATCTGAATGCCTTGATCGTTTTCACCACGCACTACTGGACACTTGCTGTAAAGGAATGGATCAAATGATGTCAAAGTTTTCTCTCATTCAAACAGAACTTCTGTAGTTTTTACCAACTATTACAGAAATCTATGATTAATTTTCTGGTGAAAACATTTTAGCTGAAATTTTCAACTGTGGAAAATTTGAATGCCTGTGGATTTGAGTCTGAAGAAACAAAAACATGGATAGTACCATAACTCATGAAACTTACAAAAGAGGATTTTTGTGATGCTCTTCCAAACTTATTCACAATTTTAAGACCTTTCCTATCCATATACTTGTTGCTTAATATGAAATAAATTTTACCAATATTAAAATTAATAAAAAGTGTTTATCAACTATGGATAAAGATAGATTGACAAACCTACCTATACCATTTATTGAATATGCAGAAATATTAAATTCTGATGAAGTCGTTGACAAATATGCAGATGTTAAAGCTCAAAAGAGGAACTGTAATAGTATTATTCATTACCACGATAGACCAATATGTAGGTATAAATTCTTTCTCCTTTAAAAATGACATTAAAGCAATTAGAAAACATCAATTGATTACTTTTTCCTTTTTTTGTAGTGTACTATCTGTGTTCTATTTTAATTTTATCCTGGCATGATAAATAGAGAAGTTCAATAAAAGGAAAAAATCATTTTGTTTCTTTTATGGCCTTTATTAATAGTTTAATTTCATCATTATTTCTTAAAATAATTTTGCCATATAGAGGAGGAGGCTGCTAAAAAATGATCTGCTTCAGGTGTCAAATATGCTAGCTTTGTCACCGATGCCTGGTATACAGTTTTCACTTAAATATTTATTGAATTGAAGAAATGAATTAATGTTGGGTATGTTGATGGACAGATTATGAGGATCTTCCTTCCTTGGAATCATTCACTGGAGGCCTACGGGAGATCTTGCTTCTGTTGAGAATATTGCATCTATCCACAATATATTTTCAATCCAGTCCCCAAATGGTCCTTTTTAAAATCTAATGTAGATCATGCCACATTTTTGCTCAAAACACTCCATTGACTTCCCATCTTTTTCAGAATCAAATCCAAAATCTGTGTGGTGGTACAGAAAGCCCTTACACAATGTATTATTTCACTCCCTCTGAACTTATAACTCCGGCCACATTGGCCTTTTTCATTGCTGTGCCTTCTGCATAGAACACTCTTCCCTATCTTTCAGGAGTTCTCAAATGTCACCTTATCAGAAAGCCTTCCCCTAATCTATCTAAACCCATAGTGTTTTATTTTCCTTTATAGCATTTGGCACTTTGCAACATTTGTTTGTCTCTTTTCCTCCTGGAACCATAAGCTCCAAGAGGGAAGGCACTATGTTTTGTTCCGTGCCTTGAACAAATGCCTGGCATATAGCAGGGGCTAAGTGACATACTCTTGGAATGTATGAACTTGCCCACGTATTGCAGAGGTAACATTTTCTTTGTGACTATATAGTTATTTATTAAGGCAGCTGGACTTGAGTTTTAAATCCTTATTGAGACAAACACATACGAGCTCAGCCAATTAAGTTTGGGAACTCATCCTAGAAAAAGTGCTACAGACCTCACTGCTGAATATCACTATGGTCACCTTCAAAGTACTCCCCTTGGGAAGCTATGCACCAATGCCAACACCTAGTCTACCCTTCAAAGCAATTTTGGAACTCTTTTTCTGGAATGCCCATTAGAGCTGTCATCACATTACACTTGATGTCCTGAATGTCATCAAAAT